>NW_022991623.1:47500-59773 GCF_902827175.1 Gymnodraco acuticeps
AAAAGTTGTCCCTACATTTTGTTTGTCAAAATCTGAATTTACAAAGTAACTACACTGTAAAATATTACCATGATTTCACAATATTTAGCTGTAATATTTTACAATAAATTACTGTTTTACCACTTTACAGTCTTTACCTGTAATGTTCACAATATAACACTGTAATTTAGAATTTCACAGTGAAATCAATACAGGCACAGCAGTTAATTACTGTGAATGTACAGGATCAATGATTTCCAGGATTTCACAACATGTTACTGTATTATTTCACAGTAAAATACTGTATTCAGACCATCCTCTGGGATAACACAACAAATTAAGTGATTTTCTTGCTTTTATCGCTCTTGCTTGGCTTTAAATACTAATTTATTTCTTTGGTGCAGGTTTTACTTAAATTGAAAGGGGCACCGCTGCATGTGCCTTAAAATAAATGAGGCAACATTGCTTCCTGGGCATTAATCCTGAGACGGACTCGAAAGCCAAAAAGAGGCATGGCAATTTAAACCCCCATGTCAGCACATTCTTCAGAACAATTGTTGACTTTGAGTGGATGTCTGTGTAGACATGTGTTAAGTGCTCCCCTCCTTGTTTTCTGTCTCCCTGGCTCCGCCTCTGCCCAGGTGCACCTGGTCTGCCCCTGGCTCCGCCTCTGCCCAGGTGCACCTGGTCTGCCCCTGGCTCCGCCTCTGCCCAGGTGTTCCAAATTCCACTCAGCCATGTGTATATATAAAGAGAAGCTGGAGGAGAAGGATGTCTCGCCTGTCCTAACGCCGGAGACACTGTCCTTAGAATACCTCGTTGCCATTCTGACCTGTAGGCCATATTTTTGCAGGTGTCTTTATGTTTAGCCTTGAAGGACCTGGTAGTCGTTTCCGCGGCTTTATTTTGTTTCCCATAGGGTTTATATTTGATTTCTGGTTAGGTGGGGGAGCTCTGGGTCCTACGGCCCGTGGTGTGGCTGGCTCGGGTTCCCTCCTTCTGTTTGTTCCTTTTGGCCACTCCTCCAGACCTCTTTTTGTTTCCCGTTTCGCTTGTGTGAGCAAACCGGTACCGGTTATTGCGTGTATTCTTTCATGTTGCGGGTCTCAGCACAAGCCACGACCGCGGAGTAGAGGTTGGGGCCGTAACAACATTTCCAAGACACTGTGAAATGTACTTTGCACTTCAATGGAGTAATAACAAGTTAAAATGGGCATTTTCTTTGTTTTTCTTTGTTGATTGAGCTGATTGAGTTATGGTACAATCTCAGTCAAATTTACAATATATTATCGTATTATTTAGATTTGTATATTTACAGTAAATTACTGGCTACTGTGTTGCATTACTTCTACAGTAATAGTGTGAACATACAGGTAATTACTGTAATTTATGTACAGCAAGGTACCATAATACCACAGCTCTGTACTGCTATATCACAGTAATTCCATGGGCATGGCAACTGTAAAGTCACAGTATTTAGTTGTACTTTTATTCTAATTAACTGTAAAATACAGTAAATTACTGTGAAATCCATGCAACTAGTAGCCAGTAATTTACTGTAATTTTACAGCCAAACATTTTACAGTGTAATAAATACATCTGTAAAATAAACGTGATGTATTGTTGTATTTGCTTCCAAAATTCAGTAGAATACATGTATAAAGTAGTATACAATGTAAATACTTGGGTAAAGTTTAATTATCTCAAATGTGAAATTGAGTAAATACACTTATTTTCCAACACTGTACACACAGTAAAATGTTTGGCTGTAAAATTGCTGGCTACCAGTAATTTACTGTAAATATTTCACAGTAATTGACTGTAAATATTTCACAGTAATTTACTGTATATATTTTACAGTTAATTAGAATAAAAGTACAACTAAATACTGTGACTTTATTTATGAGTATGGAGTTATAACACTGGAGTTTGTTATTAGTAGACAGCTTCATCCTCTGAACGTGTGGTATAACCGGCAAGAGAGAAAGCCTTTGAGCTCCAAACTGTTTCAGAGAGAATCCTTGATAATCCATGATATGCACATACTTGCCAACCCTCTCGATTTTCGGGGGGGACTCCCGATTTCATTGCCCTCTCCCGGTTTCCTCCCGGGGTCATATTTCTCCCGCATTTCTCCCGATTTCTGACAAAATCAGATTTACTCACGACTGTTTCCACTCGAACTTTATTACAGCTACACCATTGTTTGGTTTCCATTAGGGATGCACCGAATATTCGGCCACCGAAAATTATCGGCCGAAAATGGTTAAAAAGGCCCTTTCGGCTGTCGGCCGAAAAAATATCACCGAATGTCAGAACAGGTTTACGTTGGTAACCTAACGTGTTGTTGTGATGACGTAATAAAGACGCGGCGACCATGCTCGCGGCTGGCTCACAGGGGGGGGGGGGGGGGGGGGGACATTGACCTTTGTCATCGAGATTGCCCTGAGCCTTTAACAAATCGTATTAAATAATCTGATGACAGACTGTAAACAGAATAGCTGAAATTTTAACAAACTAAATAACTCAGTTTCCTCTAATCATTAACCCATGTTTGTATAATGGAGTTAACTCCGTGTGTTGCTGCTAGCATACAGAACACCTGACGTGGAAACGTTACTCGTGGATGGGGCTACAGAGCTGCTAGAAAGACGGTCGAACCCGGTACATTCCTCCGTCTGCATGCGGTGCACTTTTGCTAAATGTTTAGACAAATTGCTCGTGCTTACATGCTAAACTCTTATTGCACTTATGGTAACAAGTATTCTCCACATCGAGACGGGTAAAGTTTAACCACACCTCGGAGCGCGTTCTCTCCGCCATCTCCGCAGTGTGCTCCGCTGCATGTAGCAGCTGCGTGTGTGTAAACTGCCCCGCCCCCTCGCACACAGACGGGAGAGAGATCTCGTCTGATCGAAAATACATCATAGACGCATTTGTTGTCTTTGCATATTAGAAACGAGTTGGCGACACTAAGACTGCGATATAATGTTTTTTTAGCAATAATACATGACATATATAAATGTACTGTATGCATTCAAAAGTGCTGAATAAATGTTTTATGGACCCATAATAGTGATTATTATTTAAGTGAAGTTTTGCCATAATCATGTCTATTTCCATAATCAGGTAGCTGAACAACATTGGTAAAAGATGTATACATTATATATATATATATATATATATATATATATATATATATATATATATTTCTATTAATCATTTTCGGCCTTTCGGCATTCGGTTTTCGGCCAACTGTTTCCTATTTTCGGTATCGGTTTCGGCCAAGAATTTCCCATTCGGTGCACCCCTAGTTTCCATGGTAGCGCGTCTCTTTAGTAGCGTGAGCAACTGAAAGTCTGAGAGGGTGAGGCAGATAGTCACATAAAACAGAACAAGAATCGACAACTCCACCCTCTGCTCACTCCTTTCCATCAAGGATGGTGCTTCAGGCCGCAAGGCAGTGCACTTACAACTACAATAAGCATGTTAATGTCAATCTAATACAGCTCCACTAGCACCCCCCCCCCCCCCGCGGTGGTTTTGAAATGCTCCCGATTTCTGAGTTCTCAAGGTTGGCAAGTATGATGATATGGCGTTTCATCACGGCAGCATTTAGTTTAAACAGTAGCTGCCGGGTCCCGCATGAGCTCAGACCCCTCCTCTTTAAAGCTTTATTCCCCAAATCAGCGCTTTTGAAACAGGAAGTGAAATAGAGGGATATGAGGCATGGCTAGAATGATCTGTTTGGTGTTTTGAGCAAAACACTTCATAGACATGTACATACATACATTTGTATATATCTGAGACCTATGCTATTGCCTACAGATAGCAGGATAGGTGACCTTTAAATTATGCATAAAACGTTTGCAGGCTTTCCGAGTAATTCTTCCGACTTGAGGAAGAATTTACATGGATTTTATCTCCCACTTGTGTCACTGGAAGTTCAAGGTAGATAACATATAATATCATTACCAATAAAGGTGATCAAGTTATGTGAAAGGAATGATATGGGGAAGGTTGGGTGTTTGATTTGTAGCTAGAATAGATTTTGAATGAGGTGATTAGCAATTAATTATTAGTTAGTTAGTATTTGCCATTCCAAGGTTGTTTATGTTGAATTTGACTGTTAATCAAACCGTTTTTTATTTACTTTTTTCTAAAGATTTCTATATATTTGATATGGTATTGCCTATATTAAAAAAAATCCCTTATTTAATTGTCTTTATTTGAATATTATTTGACTATCGTTACATGTTCAGACGTACTTTCCGATATGAGAGACACTAAGAGAGTCAAATCAATTGAAAACATGTTTTTAACACTATTGTCTTCTCTTAAAATGCACTGAATATCATAATATGACCGATAGGGATTTATAATAACTCGCATCACTTCTGTGTGTTTATTTACTGGCATTATTCATGACAATAACTCACATATAAAGTGTAACATAAAACCTAATGCTGTGTGTTTTCCACTCTGCAGGTCAGCGTCTGTGAGGAAAAACCCACGCCTGGGAAATCTCCAACTTTGACTTCCTGTTGTTCAGTGACACAAAATACTTTGTGTAGATCTGCAAATGAAAGCATGAGGAAACTCCACTCTGTCGCACCCTTTGTGTTCGAATATGGGAACCACAAGTGATGAAGGTCGAGGTATTTGGGTCGTTTGAAATCTGCTGCGTGGAAATCAAAGCGAACAACGCACCGTCACCGTTTCCCGGAGGAGCCGAAATAAACCCGCAACCTACTTTAATCTGACCGCACATCTCCAACGCGGCACCAGAGGGAAACCGGTTTAGAAACCTTCTCCTCAGAGAACAAAGATATTTAAAAAAGCTAACTTTTTTTATTACGGCTGCAAAATGTCAATTTGTCTTGAGTCTAAAGTGCAGTCCACTTAAAACAGTACAAGAAAGAACGAAGAAAAGATGTAAATACAATCAATTAAATACATAACTATTTACTACATTATCATTTATTGTCTAGCATCAATTCTATTCCTACTTGTGTCCTTTAAAGTGACATCCTTTCTATTTTATTTGCACATATCTGCTAAAGTTTCGAATAACAAACGGGTTGCTGATTGATTTGCTCCTTTTTAGACGACCTCAGTGACCTTACAGTTCCCACCGACTGAGCCACGGAGCGTCCTGACAAAAGCGAGACATATATTTTGTAATTAATTCATTGCAACTCAGAGAAATCTCTCGCTCTCTTCAAATAGAAATAATAAAAAAATAACTAAAAGTATTGCGCTTGTTGACACAGATTTACTGTCAATGCTTGACCTGGTTACTGTTCTGACTTCCAGGAAGTACTGCCAACACACACACACACACACACACACACACACACACACACACACACACACACACACACACACGCACGCACGCACGCACGCACACACACACACACACACACACACACACACACACACACAACACACACACACACACACACACACACACACACACACACACACACACACACACACACACACAGCAGTATGTCTATTCTCCGTCTTCTTCTTCTATGGTGCTGCTGGCACACTGACCTCCTTAAATCGGGATGATTCAGCGCTTTCTGAAAATTCGCCTCGTCGACCCCGAAGCCGCGACCTGGTTTTCTGAAAGCACCCGTAACAACAGACAGGAAGTGACATCATCAACGCTGAGGAAGAAGAGGAGGTGAATGACGGAGTAAGGGGCACAAGAAAGGAAGGAAGAGGAGAGAAATAAAGGAAGCAAGGAAGGAGAACGGGGGGCGAGGAAGGGTGAAGGCCGAGGACATAATAATGAACACATCCCACGAGGTTGAAATTCAGTTTCCACTCAATACAAGTACACATTTATGTTTTACATCATGCATATACAGGCACGTGCATTGAGAGGTCAGAGCGGAGGCAGCCAGGGAGCAGTTGGGGGTTCGGTGCCTTGCTCACGGGCACCTCGGCAGTTCAGATCGAGACGTGACCCGGCGACCCTTCGGCCCAAAGACCAACCCTCTACAGACTGAACCACTGCCGAGAGGAGGTGTAAGGAAAGGAGGAACACAAGTGGAACATAGAAGGAGGACAGAGGAGACGAGAAAAGTGGGAGAGGAAGAAAGAGGAGAAAAATTAAGGGTGCAAGGAAGGGAGGAAAAGGAGGCGAAAATAGAGGAGAGGCGAGGAAGGGAGAGAGACAGAGGAGACGAGAAAAGTGGGAGAGGAAGTAAAGGAGGAAGAAAGAGACAAAGGAAGGGTGCAAGGAAGGGAGGAAAAGGTGGCGAGAATAAAGAAGAGGACATCTTAAGGAGGGAAGGAAACAAAAGGAGGGAGAGAAAAGCTGACAGAGTGAAAAGTGGAAGGAGGCGAGAAGAAGGAAAGGTGGCCAGGAGGGGACACAACAAAGAGGGAGATAGAGAAAGGTGACATCATCAGGGAGACTCCGCTGCTACTACGATATTAGGAGAGGGGGGAGGAGGGAGGGAGGGAGGGGAGGAGGTGAGAGAGTATAAATGAGAGGGAGCTTCTCTCCTCTGCAGACTGAAAAGATGAAGATGAAGATGAAGTTCCTCCCCCTCTTCCTCCCCCTGATGCTCCTCTCTGGGGTGCGTTCAGACTCTCTCTCTGGAGGAGGGGTGCATTCAGACTCCTGCTCTCACCTCCTTCACGATGACATCACCAGAGAGGCCTTGAGACAAACTGCTGATGTGGTCCGGATGCTGCCCGTGAGTTAAATATCTGTTATTATGTAATATAATAATATATATATATATATATATACATATATACATATATACATTATAGTTTGTTTAGCAGCTCAGAGTCTTATTGTGAGCCTGAAATGTTGAGTACCCCAACGTCTGATGTTAGAAATGTAGAGTGGGGGTCTCCAGCACACCTGAGCTGCATGTTGGGCAAATTGCATTCGTTAGCCCTTGTTGACGGCGGGATGGCCTGGACCGTTTTTGAGGTCTTTTGGGGCTATTGAGTCGATTTCTGACATTTTCAGGATCAGAGAAGTCAGTTTTACCCAGAAAGTGGCGATATTTGATCTCTTTGGGCTGATTCGGATGAATTCTGGGTCAATTTGGAAGATTGAGGGGACACGGGATCATATGGATCGGACAGATTGCGAATATATATTTTTTAAGTAGTCTCTCTTTATCCACTCAGCCCGATGAGAGGACACAGATGCCCCTTTTCTGGTTAAAACATCTCTAAATATTTGTGTAATATATATTTTACAATGTTTTATATATAATATTTAAAAATAACTTCTATAAGGAGCTGTGGAGCCATCAGGAGAATACACGTGCAAAATATGTAATATTATATTTTATTTTAAGTTAATTATTAAGTCAGAAATCATTCTTGTTAATCAGTTTGATCATCTTGAAATTTAATTTGAACTCTTATGCATTCGTTTTTTAATCTTTAAATCAGTTTGACATGAATTTAGCACGACACACAAAATAAAATCAGTTCCTTCAAAATAAACATCCATTTCAATATTGCGTTTACCACATTTGATCTGATCTGATCTGATCTGGTGATGAGTCACAGATTGAACAGATTGAACAGTTCCACATCCTCCTATAACCTCTTTTATTTGGCGAGTAACGCTTTGAAAATCAGACAGGAAGTGAAATTGTGAAAAAGCTGCAATTTTAAACCAGATCAAAGACTTTCGGAAAGAAAACTAATCTAACTTCTGAGGAGTATGTAGTGTCTCTACTTTAAAGAGTCCTCTCCTGCTGATGTTCAGGTGTATATCAGTATGTAGTGTCTCTACTTTAAAGAGTCCTCTCCTCCTGATGTTCAGGTGTATATCAGTATGTAGTGTCTCTACTTTAAAGAGTCCTCTCCTCCTGATGTTCAGGTGTATATCAGTATGTAGTGTCTCTACTTTAAAGAGTCCTCTCCTCCTGATGTTCAGGTGTATATCAGTATGTAGTGTCTCTACTTTAAAGAGTCCTCTGCTGCTGATGTTCAGGTGTATATCAGTATGTAGTGTCTCTACTTTAAAGAGTCCTCTCCTGCTGATGTTCAGGTGTATATCAGTATGTAGTGTCTCTACTTAAAGAGTCCTCTCCTCCTGATGTTCAGGTGTATATCAGTATGTAGTGTCTCTACTTTAAAGAGTCCTCTGCTGCTGATGTTCAGGTGTATATCAGTATGTAGGGTCTCTACTTTAAAGAGTCCTCTGCTGCTGATGTTCAGGTGTATATCAGTATGTAGTGTCTCTACTTTAAAGAGTCCTCTCCTGCTGATGTTCAGGTGTATATCAGTATGTAGTGTCTCTACTTTAAAGAGTCCTCTCCTGCTGATGTTCAGGTGTATATCAGTATGTAGTGTCTCTACTTTAAGAGTCCTCTCCTGCTGATGTTCAGGTGTATATCAGTATGTAGTGTCTCTACTTTAAAGAGTCCTCTCCTGCTGATGTTCAGGTTGTATATCAGTATGTAGTGTCTCTACTTTAAAGAGTCCTCTCCTGCTGATGTTCAGGTGTATATCAGTATGTAGTGTCTCTACTTTAAAGAGTCCTCTCCTGCTGATGTTCAGGTGTATATCAGTATGTAGTGTCTCTACTTTAAAGAGTCCTCTCCTGCTGATGTTCAGGTGTATATCAGTATGTAGTGTCTCTACTTTAAAGAGTCCTCTCCTGCTGATGTTCAGGTGTATATCAGTATGTAGTGTCTCTACTTTAAAGAGTCCTCTCCTGCTGATGTTCAGGTGTATATCAGTATGTAGTGTCTCTACTTTAAAGAGTCCTCTCCTGCTGATGTTCAGGTGTATATCAGTATGTAGTGTCTCTACTTTAAAGAGTCTTCTCCTGCTGATGTTCAGGTGTATATCAGCATGTAGTGTCTCTACTTTAAAGAGTCCTCTCCTGCTGATGTTCAGGTGTATATCAGTATGTAGTGTCTCTACTTTAAAGAGTCCTCTCCTGCTGATGTTCAGGTGTATATCAGTATGTAGTGTCTCTACTTTAAAGAGTCCTCTCCTGCTGATGTTCAGGTGTATATCAGTATGTAGTGTCTCTACTTTAAAGAGTCCTCTCCTGCTGATGTTCAGGTGTATATCAGTATGTAGTGTCTCTACTTTAAAGAGTCCTCTCCTGCTGATGTTCAGGTGTATATCAGTATGTAGTGTCTCTACTTTAAAGAGTCCTCTCCTGCTGATGTTCAGGTGTATATCAGTATGTAGTGTCTCTACTTTAAAGAGTCCTCTCCTGCTGATGTTCAGGTGTATATCAGTATGTAGTGTCTCTACTTTAAAGAGTCCTCTCCTGCTGATGTTCAGGTGTATATCAGTATGTAGTGTCTCTACTTTAAAGAGTCCTCTCCTGCTGATGTTCAGGTGTATATCAGTATGTAGTGTCTCTACTTTAAAGAGTCCTCTCCTGCTGATGTTCAGGTGTATATCAGTATGTAGTGTCTCTACTTTAAAGAGTCCTCTCCTGCTGATGTTCAGGTGTATATCAGTATGTAGTGTCTCTACTTTAAAGAGTCCTCTCCTGCTGATGTTCAGGTGTATATCAGTATGTAGTATCTCTACTTAATAACATTAATTCTTGATAAAACTATACATTGTTTCAAGTTAGTGATTTATTTCCCACCTTTCTACTTGTAGAATTTTTTTTACAGCGTCTTATTCACATTTGATAAAAAAGTAAAAACATATTTTAAATTATATCAAATCAGTGCAAATAATGTAAGACTAATAAGTAAATTCTATAAATTATTAATAATATTAATATGAAACAAACAGTATTAAATAAAATATGTATATTCGCATCGAAAGGAGCCAGTTGAGGTGGTTCAGGCACCTAGTTAGGATGCCACCTGGGCTCCTCCCTAGGGAGGTGTTCCAGGCACGTCCAGCTGGGAAGAGACCAAGGGGTAGACCTAGGACCAGGTGGAGGGATTATATCTCTTCGCTGGCCTGGGAGCGCCTTGGGACCCCCCAGTCAGAGCTGGTTGATGAGGGGAAAGGAACGTTTGGGGCTCTCTGCTGGAACTGCTACCCCCGAGACCCCACCACGGATAAGAGGAGAAGATGGATGGATATTTCATATTTGTAATATTGCCACTTCCTGGTTTATGTTTCTTGAACACAGCATATCATGGGGGTTTTCACCAAAATGACGTTGTATTTTGACAAAACGGTACATTTCTTTCAATTCTTTGTGCTTTTTTAAATGTTGTCTTCCACGTTCCTCGCTCTAATCCGTGCCATTAATACAAGACGAATGAGTTTGATGTTTTTTATCCGCAGAAAGAGGAGAAATACTCCGGACGGCACCGCCTCCTGCCCAGATTCTGCACTGACTGTTCTCAGGTCAGTAAACACGCATCTTAGACCATCTTTATGAATGGACTCTGGTGGATCTTTTTCAACAGGTTTACCAAAACAACAACACAACATGTTTACCAAAACAACAACACAACATGTTTACCAAAACAACAACACAACAGGTTTACCAAAACAACAACACAATATGTTAGTCTCTACGCTGTAACTGTAAAACCTAAACAGCTTCTGGAGTTTTTCCCCAGTGATTTTCTGAACTCGTTGTCTCTGACATTCCTTTTCGCTCAGGTGTGAAGCGTGGATATTTAAAGAGGAAGTGTTTCTGTTCCTCAGTTTGGCTTTTACCCCACAGGGTGTTGGTTTAAGGCCAAAAGTCCAATGGGTTTTTCTCTCTGTTATGGAAGCACTTCACTGCCAATGTGATTCAAAAACAAAAACTCCTCCTGTACGTCATTGTTAGAAACTTTCAAAACGTTTGAGGAAAATGAAAAAATCAGATTTTTGCAGGTTATTTTTGCAATTCTTTCCCGTACAGTTACAACTTTTATTTCAGTGAATCTGTCCCCAAAATCTTACGGCCCGTCTACACTACAGGCATCAACAAATCTTGAAGCTGGGCGTGTCTGAAGCTTGGCGATTTTTTGCGAGCAACGCGACCAACAACCAATAATAATATAATAATCCTTATATTTATTATAGCGCTTTATCAATGACTCTCAAAGCGCTTTACAAATACACATTACACATACAGATCATACATGTAATGGTCTACTGGACAATACCCACAGGAGTAAGTTCAGGTGAAGTGTCTTGCCCAAGGACACAACGGCTTTACAGACGCAGCGCCGGCGGGCCACACCGCCCATCTTCACACCTCAAAGTCATCGAGGCGCTTTTACAAGTACACATTGATATTATAGTGTCTTGCCCAAGGACACAACGGCCTGACGCAGTGGGGCGGGAGCGGGTTTCGAACTGGAGTTCCCCAACACCCCCTTGATCTGATGATCAAACGCACAGACCACTGCGCCACCCGTCCCTAGAATCACATGAATCTCCCGCCCCCGACATACAAAGCAATAGCAATGTTAAAACGAAGTAAACTGGATATAAACTCCCCAAACAGGCGAAAACCTACCAGTTTCACCCACTGTCTCTGCCTCCTCCCTCCATGCCTGCTTCCTCCACTGTCTCTGCCTCCTCCCTCCATGCCTGCTTCCTCCACTGTCTCTGCCTCCTCCCTCCATGCCTGCTCCTCCACTGTCTCTGCCTCCTCCCTCCATGCCTGCTTCCTCCACTGTCTCTGCCTCCTCCCTCCATGCCTGCTTCCTCCACTGTCTCTGCCTCCTCCCTCCATGCCTGCTTCCTCCACTGTCTCTGCCTCCTCCCTCCATGCCTGCTTCCTCCACTGTCTCTGCCTCCTCCCTCCATGCCTCGCTCCTCCGGTTTGTATCCCAGTAAATAGTTCTGGTCGGAAAGAACCGGGTGATTTGCTACCGTAATTTCTCGTTTGGAATATGAGGAAATGAACTGCGGTCTGGCTCTCCCAGCTTGCACGCGGTTTGATTGGCGAGCGCTTGTACTGGCGGGATTTGCATAAACGGGATTTGATTGGCTGATGCCAGCTTCGAAAGCATCGGGAGCATCAAAAGTTGAACATTGCTCAACTTTTGATGCTCACGATGCTTGCAAAGCCATGCTCCGCTCCCCACAATGCAGTTCGGCGAAGATTCAAAATCTTCTACGTCACCCCATTCAAGTGAATGGGCGAAACGTTGAAAGCATTTTTCGATGCCTGTAGTGTAGACGGGCCGTTAGACTATCTCTCGCTGAATATTCAAGTTTGACTGACTTAACGTCCAGTCAATATTTCAGTTTTTCCGCATACATTTTGTGACTTAATCTCAGAAAATATTCAAATAATTTTCGCATAAATTTACCACTTTTAATGTCAGAGAATATTCAATTTATTTTCTTGGAAATAGGTGA
>NW_022991624.1:0-29853 GCF_902827175.1 Gymnodraco acuticeps
CTAAAGGAGGTTATAAAGCCCCGCTAAAATAACTGGATGGCCTTATTTTAAAGTAGGCCTGTGTATTATTTTTAATTCTCCTTATAGGAGTTCTTTGTTTCTTATTAGAGGTTAACAGTTTTATATCATGTAATAAATAGCCTTATACATGCAAAAAATGAACCTCACTGAACCTCACTGCAGAAGCTTATATATATATATATATATATCTAAGTTTTTTGTGCCACTTTTGTACATGCCACTGAGTCCGTGAGGGTCCTGGTACCCTCCCACAGAGTCCCTGCTGTCTTTGAAATGTCTTTCCAGGTGTATTCTTGTTTTGCTTTCCTGATGCCACGGGACAGGTCAGCCCTGGCTGCTCTGAGACCAGCTGGGTTGCCCTCTCTGAAGGCAGCGGGCCCTCAGCAGCTCGTGGACTTCCCCTGTCAGCCATGGCTTCTGGTTTTTGTGAAGCATGTATCGAGGCTTGTATCGTTTTGGGCCAGTGACGTCATCGATGACAAACGAAGCCTCGCTGCCTGTCGATACCACGTGACTGCTTCACGAAGCGATTCAGATCGGTTGAACCACAACGCTCATAATACCCATGGATGTATAATAAGAACCATATTATCCCTCCTGTACCCGGGCCCGGTGACACGTTGGAATCAAGAGAGCTCAGACCCTCGCTCATAGAGGTCGGAACATGTCGTAAGTATAAATAGATACAAGCATAAATAAATGTAGGAATAAAAACATGAATAAATACAGGAATAAATATGTTGCAGTGTTTTCAGGGAGCTTTAGTGTGTGTGCTGTGGCTCAGCTGGGAAGCAGTTGACTCCTGACCGCAGGGTCTCTAATTCAACGCCTGAACAATACGTCTTTGTTGTTGTTAATAAAAGCTACAGCTAAATGAGATAATTAACAAATGTATTCTGTGATATGGTTTAGCCTTTCTCCGGCTACAACATGGTTACGTTTATGAATATTATTACGGAATAAAAATCCCTCTTTGCAATGTTTACCAGCCTCCTTAGGCTTTTCAATCACAATCATTCAACTGGAATAAATACAATATTGTTAACATGAAGATATGATTTAATGTTCGTTGTTTAGAGTTATTCTAAGGCTTTACTCAATGGGAACTCGGTATGAGATAGAGCACACTGTTGATATGTCCAATCTGTCTGTTGTACACACTTTGACCAGCAGGGGGTTTGTGTTCAGATGAAGCCCATGATGAAGCCTTTTGCGAACCAATTGGCTGGAAAGCTTCATAAGGCTTCATCTCGCCATCACTACCCATGTGTGTATTCTTGTATGTTGGTGTGATGGTTGTATGTGGCTGCCTGCTTGAACATGTCCCAGTCTGTAGTCTCTAGCCTCATCCCAATACCCCTCCTCGACTCCTCTCTTCCCTTCCTCCGGGACTTCGATCAAGACACGCCATGTTGAAGGACGTCCCAATAGCTGAAATGCACACGGAGGAGTCAAGGAGGGGTGAGGGAGGAGGGGTGCGGGAGGAAGGTGAGGGAGGAAGGGTGAGGGAGGAGGGTGGGGGAGGCGGGGGGGCGTGAGGAGGAAGGGTGAGGGAGGAGGCGTGCGGGAGGAGGGGGTGAGGGAAAGGAGGAGGGGGAGGGGTGCGGGAGGAGGCGTAGGAGGAAGGGTGAGGGAGTAGGCGTGCGGCAGGAGGGGTGAGGAGGAAGGAGGAGGGAGGAGGGTGAGGGGAAGGAGGAGGGAGGAGGGTGAGGGAGGAAGGAGGAGGGAGGAGGGTGAGGGAGGAGGGGTGCGGGAGGAGGGGTGAGGGAGGAAGGGTGAGGGAGGAGGGGTGCGGGAGGAGGGGTGAGGGAGGAGGGGTGAGGGAGGAGGGGTGAGGGAGGATACGAAAGGGAGGAGGGGTGAGGGAGGAGGGGTGAGGGAGGAGGGGTGAGGGAGGAAGGGTGAGGGAGGAGGGGTGCGGCGACGAAAGGGAGGATACACGCGAGCAGACTACGCGGAAGTGTTTTCACTACTCACTATAAAAGCCCCGCCCCCACCTTCACAGCTGGTCCATTTCAACAGAGGAAAACCGACAACTGGAAGATGAGTGGAAAAGCGTCACATAAATGTCTCAGTGCGCACAGCTCCGTGGGAATTATCATGTGCAATTCATTTCTAAAGGCTTTCACATTACATTTGTATTTAAATGTAGGCTATTTTACACCAAAACGGAGCACAAAAGCAGGACCAACCATCATACATTGAATTCCTTGACTAACAAGAGAAAGATTCATTCATTTAAATACATATTTAACCAGAAATGGGCGGGTTCTAAGGGTTATTCAGTTAAGCCCGATGAGAGGGGATACAGCTGTGCACATGGCATCATTAACAGACGTCGTTTAAGAGTGACGTTTGAGTGAACGAGGACATCCCAATTAATACCTGAGGACTCCTCTGTCCTCGCGTCTCCTCCTCGTGTCTCTCGCTCGCATCTTACGGAGGCGGAGCTAAGACGCAAGGAAGGGAAGCGAGTGAGGGAAAGGAGGAGTCGAGGAGGGGTATTGGGATGAGGCTTCTGAGTGCAGCTGTGCTGTCCTCTGACCACACCTGTACCTGTTTGGAAACCGGTTTGGTAGCTTTTACCCTGGCTCTGTAGGCCGGTTCCAGCAGAACAGTGAGGTGATCAGAGAGGCCGATGTGGGGGAGGGGGGACGCCTTGTATGCTCCCTTGATGGACCAGGTCTAATGTGCTGATGTGAGGCAGCCCAGTCTTTAAATTAGCGTGGTTGAAGTCTCCGGCTACGATGAGAAGGTTGTCTGGGTGTGCTGTCTGCTGCTCACTGATGGCTGGGTACAGTTCACTGATGGCTGGGTACAGTTTGATGGCTGGGTACAGTTCACTGATGGCTGGGTGCAGTTCACTGATGGCTGGGTACAGTTCACTGATGGCTGGGTACAGTTCACTGATGGCTGGGTACAGTTCACTGATGGCTGGGTACAGTTCACTGATGGCTGGGTGCAGTTCACTGATGGCTGGGTACAGTTTGATGGCTGGGTACAGTTTGATGGCTGGGTACAGTTTGATGGCTGGGTACAGTTTGATGGCTGGGTACAGTTTGATGGCTAGGTACAGTTTGATGGCTGGGTACAGTTTGATGGCTGGGTGCAGTTCACTGATGGCTGGGTGCAGTTCACTGATGGCTGGGTACAGTTCACTGATGGCTGGGTGCAGTTTGATGGCTGGGTGCAGTTCACTGATGGCTGGGTGCAGTTTGATGGCTGGGTACAGTTCACTGATGGCTGGGTACAGTTCACTGATGGCTGGGTGCAGTTCACTGATGGCTGGGTACAGTTCACTGATGGCTGGGTACAGTTTGATGGCTGGGTACAGTTCACTGATGGCTGGGTACAGTTTTGATGGCTGGGTACAGTTCACTGATGGCTGGGTACAGTTCACTGATGGCTGGGTACAGTTCACTGATGACTGGGTACAGTTCACTGATGACTGGGTACAGTTTGATGACTGGGTACAGTTCACTGATGGCTGGGTACAGTTTGATGACTGGGTACAGTTCACTGATGGCTGGGTACAGTTTGATGGCTGGGTACAGTTCACTGATGACTGGGTACAGTTCACTGATGACTGGGTACAGTTTGATGACTGGGTACAGTTCACTGATGGCTGGGTGCAGTTTGATGGCTGGGTACAGTTCACTGATGGCTGGGTACAGTTCACTGATGGCTGGGTACAGTTCACTGATGGCTGGGTACAGTTTGATGGCTGGGTACAGTTCACTGATGGCTGGGTACAGTTTGATGGCTGGGTACAGTTCACTGATGACTGGGTACAGTTCACTGATGACTGGGTACAGTTTGATGACTGGGTACAGTTCACTGATGGCTGGGTACAGTTCACTGATGGCTGGGTACAGTTCACTGATGGCTGGGTGCAGTTCACTGATGGCTGGGTACAGTTCACTGATGGCTGGGTACAGTTCACAGATGGCTGGGTGCAGTTCACTGATGGCTGGGTACAGTTCACTGATGGCTGGGTACAGTTTGATGGCTGGGTACAGTTAACTGATGGCTGGGTACAGTTTGATGGCTGGGTACAGTTCACTGATGGCTGGGTACAGTTTGATGGCTGGGTACAGTTTGATGGCTGGGTACAGTTCACTGATGGCTGGGTACAGTTCACTGATGGCTGGGTGCAGTTTGATGGCTGGGTACAGTTCACTGATGGCTGGGTACAGTTCACTGATGGCTGGGTGCAGTTCACTGATGGCTGGGTACAGTTTGATGGCTAGGTACAGTTTGATGGCTGGGTACAGTTTGATGGCTGGGTACAGTTCACTGATGGCTGGGTGCAGTTCACTGATGGCTGGGTACAGTTTGATGGCTGGGTACAGTTCACTGATGGCTGGGTGCAGTTCACTGATGGCTGGGTACAGTTCACTGATGGCTGGGTACAGTTCACTGATGGCTGGGTACAGTTCACTGATGGCTGGGTACAGTTCACTGATGGCTGGGTGCAGTTCACTGATGGCTGGGTACAGTTTGATGGCTGGGTACAGTTTGATGGCTGGGTACAGTTTGATGGCTGGGTACAGTTCACTGATGGCTGGGTACAGTTCACTGATGGCTGGGTACAGTTTGATGGCTGGGTACAGTTTGATGGCTAGGTACAGTTTGATGGCTGGGTACAGTTTGATGGCTGGGTGCAGTTCACTGATGGCTGGGTGCAGTTCACTGATGGCTGGGTACAGTTCACTGATGGCTGGGTGCAGTTTGATGGCTGGGTACAGTTCACTGATGGCTGGGTACAGTTCACTGATGGCTGGGTGCAGTTCACTGATGGCTGGGTACAGTTCACTGATGGCTGGGTACAGTTCACTGATGGCTGGGTACAGTTTGATGGCTGGGTACAGTTCACTGATGGCTGGGTACAGTTCACTGATGGCTGGGTACAGTTCACTGATGACTGGGTACAGTTCACTGATGACTGGGTACAGTTTGATGACTGGGTACAGTTCACTGATGGCTGGGTACAGTTTGATGACTGGGTACAGTTCACTGATGGCTGGGTACAGTTTGATGGCTGGGTACAGTTCACTGATGACTGGGTACAGTTCACTGATGACTGGGTACAGTTTGATGACTGGGTACAGTTCACTGATGGCTGGGTGCAGTTTGATGGCTGGGTACAGTTCACTGATGGCTGGGTACAGTTCACTGATGGCTGGGTACAGTTCACTGATGGCTGGGTACAGTTTGATGGCTGGGTACAGTTCACTGATGGCTGGGTACAGTTTGATGGCTGGGTACAGTTCACTGATGACTGGGTACAGTTCACTGATGACTGGGTACAGTTTGATGACTGGGTACAGTTCACTGATGGCTGGGTACAGTTCACTGATGGCTGGGTACAGTTCACTGATGGCTGGGTACAGTTCACTGATGGCTGGGTGCAGTTCACTGATGGCTGGGTACAGTTCACTGATGGCTGGGTACAGTTCACAGATGGCTGGGTGCAGTTCACTGATGGCTGGGTTACAGTTCACTGATGGCTGGGTACAGTTTGATGGCTGGGTACAGTTAACTGATGGCTGGGTACAGTTTGATGGCTGGGTAAAGTTCACTGATGGCTGGGTACAGTTTGATGGCTGGGTACAGTTTGATGGCTGGGTACAGTTTGATGGCTGGGTACAGTTCACTGATGGCTGGGGTACAGTTCACTGATGGCTGGGTGCAGTTTGATGGCTGGGTACAGTTCACTGATGGCTGGGTACAGTTCACTGATGGCTGGGTGCAGTTCACTGATGGCTGGGTACAGTTTGATGGCTAGGTACAGTTTGATGGCCTGGGTACAGGTCACTGATGGCTGGGTGCAGTTCACTGATGGCTGGGTACAGTTCACTGATGGCTGGGTACAGTTCACTGATGGCTGGGTACAGTTCACTGATGGCTGGGTACAGTTCACTGATGGCTGGGTACAGTT
The DNA here is from genome assembly GCF_902827175.1 of Gymnodraco acuticeps. Lineage (NCBI taxonomy): Eukaryota > Metazoa > Chordata > Actinopteri > Perciformes > Bathydraconidae > Gymnodraco > Gymnodraco acuticeps. The sequence goes on from NW_022991624.1 coordinate 5,963, forward strand.
CACTGATGGCTGGGTGCAGTTCACTGATGGCTGGGTACAGTTCACTGATGGCTGGGTACAGTTCACTGATGGCTGGGTACAGTTCACTGATGGCTGGGTACAGTTCACTGATGGCTGGGTACAGTTCACTGATGGCTGGGTACAGTTCACTGATGGCTGGGTACAGTTCACTGATGGCTGGGTGCAGTTCACTGATGGCTGGGTGCAGTTCACTGATGGCTGGGTACAGTTTGATGGCTGGGTACAGTTTGATGGCTGGGTACAGTTCACTGATGACTGGGTACAGTTTGATGGCTGGGTACAGTTCACTGATGGCTGGGTACAGTTCACTGATGGCTGGGTACAGTTCACTGATGGCTGGGTACAGTTCACTGATGGCTGGGTACAGTTCACTGATGGCTGGGTGCAGTTCACTGATGGCTGGGTGCAGTTCACTGATGGCTGGGTACAGTTCACCAATGGCTGGGTACAGTTCACTGATGGCTGGGTGCAGTTCACTGATGGCTGGGTACAGTTCACTGATGGATGGGTACAGTTCACTGATGGCTGGGTACAGTTCACTGATGGCTGGGTACAGTTCACTGATGGCTGGGTACAGTTCACTGATGGCTGGGTACAGTTCACTGATGGCTGGGTACAGTTCACTGATGACTGGGTACAATTTGATGGCTGGGTACAGTTTGATGGCTGGGTACAGTTCACTGATGGCTGGGTACAGTTCACTGATGGCTGGGTGCAGTTCACTGATGGCTGGGTACAGTTCACTGATGGCTGGGTACAGTTCACTGATGGCTGGGTGCAGTTTGATGGCTGGGTACAGTTCACTGATGGCTGGGTACAGTTCACTGATGGCTGGGTGCAGTTCACTGATGGCTGGGTGCAGTTCACTGATGGCTGGGTGCAGTTTGATGGCTGGGTACAGTTCACTGATGGCTGGGTGCAGTTTCAATTCAATTCAAAACCTTTATTTATCCAGGTAAAATCCCATTGAGATCAATGATCTCTTTTTCAAGGGAGACCTGCAGCAGTAGGTTCCACAAGTAGACATAAAAACATAAACAACAGAACAACAAAAGGACATCATACAGCAAAATGTACAGGGATTACAATTTACATATCTAACCACATGTACAGGTACCAACAGCATCTGATTGAGTAGCATCCAACCGAGCTTTAAAAACATGTAGTGGTACTAGCTTGGTAATTTTCCATTCTTTTTGCAGACTGTTCCATGTTAGTGGAGCTGCACATCTAAAAGCTTTCTTCCCTAAGACAGTCCTAGCACTTGGCACATTTAATAAAACCACAGCATGCGATCTCAGGCAATAAGTACTTTCAATTGGCAGAGAGATCAGGGAGCAGATATAAGATGGTAGTTTATCCAACATGGCTTTGTAAATGAAAAAGTACCAGTGACTGAGCCTCCGTACAGTAAGTGATGGCATAACCGCCTTGGTATACAGGGTACAGTGATGCGTTTACAATTTGTCACAAATCTCAGTGCACTGTGATACGCAGCATCTAACTTGCTCAGGTAATTGGCAGGTGCATTCATATATAACAAATCACCATAATCCAGCACAGGTCAAAAGGTCACAGAGCCTTTTCCTGGCTTCAAGCGAGAAACAGGACTTGTTCCTGTAGAAGAAACCTAGCCTAACCCTCAGCTTTTTAAGCAGGTTATTGACATGAAGTTTAAAAGTGAGACAGTCATCAAGCAAGATACCCAAGTATTTGTAACAGGTAACCACTTCAAGTTGTATTCCTTGCGTAGTTACAATATCCAAAGCAGTCTCTGGTTTATTTTTAGCTTTAGAAAAGAGCATTACCTTGGTTTTATCCACATTTAAAAGAAGCTTTAGTTCAGAGAGCTGAGTCTGAATAATGTTAAAAACAGCCTGTAATTTAACAACAGCCTCGTTAATCGAGGGACCTGCACAGTACATAACGGTATCGTCCGCATACAAATGTAAAGTAGCTTCATCCACATTTTCACCTAAACTGTTGATATGGAGAATAAAAGCGGACCTAAAACAGAACCTTGAGGAACACCATTAGTGATGTTTAACCACTCAGAAGACAGCCCATCAAACTGAACACATTGGGACCTTTCAGAGAGGTAGTTTACAAACCACCCACTGCATGGCTGGACATGCCGATACTGACCAGCCTTTGCTTCAAAATGCGATGATCGACAGTATCAAAAGCTTTGGATAGGTCAACAAATAGAGCTGCACAACTCTGCTTATTATCTAAAATACTCGTAATATCATTCACCACTTTCATTGTGGCAGTGATGGTGCTATGTTGCTTTCTGATACACATTAAAACCATTTAAGGCAATGTCAGAGGCCAAAATGGATTTGTTTAGCCATGTTTCTGATAAAACAATGACGTCAGCGTCAGTCGAGCTCGCCCAGATACGGACAAAATCTAGTTTACCTAACAGACTGCGCACATTCAAGTGGATGAAACCCAACCCAGACCTAGCTTTAAAATCAGCAGGAGTAGCGATCTGACTACTACTACTGGGCGGACCAGGGTTAGGTTGTACATTTCCTGACAGTAATAACAACAACAAAAACAGGCATTTTTTCCTCTTAAGCGACACACATACACCGTCATCTACTTTAGAATCACCGGAAAAGTCTGCAAGAGTGTGATTAGAGCTTAAGAAGCAGTCCTGAAGAACCATCATCGCAGGAAAACAAAAAAGACAAACATATTTTGTCGAGCAGATTGACTGTGACAAGGCAACCGGTAATTGTTTGTGTAACACATCCGAACCTTTGCAGGGGATGCCCACTGGGGATGGCAGAACAGACCTGAATCCAGTAGACTCCTCAGAATGACGAGAGATCTTCTCATAGTCCAAAATAGTTAACAGGCACAGCAGAATCCCGATATGGGCCATTTTCCCAGACCAGGGAACCGCGATGTTCCTGGAGCAAATCAGCACAGCAGCAAAGGACAGGCGAAAACAGCAGCGTGGAAGCGCTCCGGTCCCTCCGTGGTATCCCCGGGGTGAAAGCAGGCCTCTGCGACAGCAGAACCAGGACAGGTGGAAAGCAGGCCCCAGCGGTGGTAAAATCCTCCTCCGTACAGCAGCACACGCCCGGTGGAAGCAGGCCAAGCCCGAAGCGTGGATCCACTCCGTCTCTCCGCGACGACTCCGGGATAAAAACCTCTCCAGTGCAGCCGTACTCTACAGGTGGGAGCAGGCCTCCATAGATCGCAGGCAGCAAACAGGTGGAGCCGCTCCGTCTCTTCGTGACGAGCAGGCCTCCGTAGATCACAGATCGCAGGCAGCAACAAGTAGAGCTGCTCCGTCTCTCCGCGACGTCTCCGGGGTAAAAACCTCTCCAGTACAGCCGTACTCTACAGGTGGGAGCAGGCCTCCGTAGATCGCATATCGCAGATCGCAGGCAGCAACAGGTGGAGCCGCTCCGTCTCTTCGCGACGAGCAGGCCTCCGTAAATCGCAGATCGCATGCAGCAACAGGTGGAGCCGCTCCGTCTATTCGCGACGTCTCCGGAGGAAAAACACCTCAGTACAGCCGTACTCACAGGTAGGCCTCCGCAGATTGCAGACAACTAAAACTACTACTTGTATAAGCAGGGATGGCTACAAGTTTGTAAGCAGGAGAGCTAGATGCTAACAGATGCCAGATGCTAACAGGTAGTGCGAGCCTGCAGAAATTGCGACTGCTGGGTGCAGTTCACTGATGACTGGGTACAGTTTGATGGCTGGGCAGTTTGATGGCTGGGTACAGTTAACTGATGACTGGGTACAGTTCACTGATGGCTGGGTGCAGTTACGATGACTGGGTACAGTTTGATGGCTGGGCAGTTTGATGGCTGGGTACAGTTAACTGATGACTGGGTGCAGTTCACTGATGGCTGGGTACAGTTCACTGATGGCTGGGTACAGTTCACTGATGGCTGGGTACAGTTTGATGACTGGGTACAGTTCACTGATGGCTGGGTACAGTTCACTGATGACTGGGTACAGTTTGATGGCTGGGTACAGTTAACTGATGGCTGGGTGCAGTTCACTGATGGCTGGGTACAGTTCACTGATGGCTGGGTGCAGTTCACTGATGGCTGGATACAGTTCACTGATGGCTGGGTACAGTTCACTGATGGCTGGGTACAGTTCACTGATGGCTGGGTACAGTTTGATGGCTGGGTGCAGTTCACTGATGGCTGGGTACAGTTTGATGGCTGGGTACAGATCACTGATGGCTGGGTGCAGTTCACTGATGGCTGGGTACAGATCACTGATGGCTGGGTGCAGTTCACTGAGGGCTGGGTACAGTTCACTGATGGCTGGGTACAGATCACTGATGGCTGGGTACAGTTCACTGATGGCTGGGTACAGTTCACTGATGGCTGGGTACAGTTCACTGATGGCTGGGTACAGTTCACTGATGGCTGGGTACAGTTCACTGATGGCTGGGTGCAGTTCACTGAGGGCTGGGTACCGTTCACTGATGGCTGGGTACAGTTCACTGATGGCTGGGTACAGTTCACTGATGGCTGGGTACAGTTCACTGATGGCTGGGTACAGTTCACTGATGGCTGGGTACAGTTCACTGATGGCTGGGTACAGTTCACTGTTGGCTGGGTACAGTTCACTGATGGCTGGGTACAGTTCACTGATGGCTGGGTACAGTTCACTGATGGCTGGGTGCAGTTCACTGATGGCTGGGTACAGTTCACTGATGGCTGGGTACAGTTCACTGATGGCTGGGTATAGTTCACTGATGGCTGGGTACAGTTCACTGATGGCTGGGTACAGTTCACTGATGGCTGGGTATAGTTCACTGATGGCTGGGTACAGTTCACTGATGGCTGGGTACAGTTCACTGATGGCTGGGTGCAGTTCACTGTTGGCTGGTAAAAAGGACGGCACTTTGAACCACGAACTCCACCAGTGGTGAACAGGGCTGGCTAACAACAACAGCGTCTCCACACCAAGCAGCACTGATGTCTATATAAATACAGACTGTATTTATATACAAATACAGACTGTATATCTTTATAAACAGTCTGTATATATATCTGTGTTTCTTACTGCAGAACTTGTCTTTATATGCTTTCCAATCATTTCGTGAACTTTTCTTGTAAACATTGATAAGCTTTATTTGACTTCTTAAAAACACCGGGTTGATAAAGAGTTCAGGTTTTATTGTATTACTTACTTCCCTTCTTCCTTGTAGCTCACTGTTTCCCATGATCTGTGCTCACACGCCAGCACAGCAGGGGGCGGTAATGTACCCCCCTCCCATTAAACAAGAAGAAGCGGAAGAGGAGGAACCACATGGTGTCTCGTCGGGTTTGTGTTCGTGAGAAAGTGAGCTCCAGCTGATCGTCGTGTGTGTGAGCTTTGATCATCGTGTGTGTGTGTGTGTGTGTGTGTGTGTGTGTGTGTGTGTGTGAGAACATGAGTGCCGTGCTGCTCTCGCTGGTGAAGCAGCGCCTCTCTGCTGCTGCTGAGGACATCTTTGTTCTGTTTGAAAGAGCGATATCAGAGTACGAGGGGGGAGGCTAGGAGCCTGTCTCGATCCAGACAGAGCTCGAGCAGACCCGGAAGCTGCCTTGTCCGAGGTGTCCAGCCTCAGGTCCACAGAGCAGGGGTCTGTCCTCTCTAGGAGGAAGAGAGAGCAGAGCGAGAGAGAGAGAGAGAGAGAGAGAGAGAGGGATAGAGAAGAGAGCAGAGCAGAGAGAGAGCGATAGAGAGAGAGAGCGAGAGAGAGAGAGAGAGAGAGAGATAGAGAGAGCGAGAGTAGATCTATCTTTCTCTCTCTCTCTCTCTCTCTCTCTCCTCTCTCTATATCTCTCTCCTCTCTCTTCTCTCTCTCTTCTTCTCTCTCTCTCTCTCTCTCTCTCTCTCTCTTCTCTCTCTCTCTCTCTATCTAAATAAAATTAGCTTGCAGTTGTGTCCATCTGGAAAAAAAATGGTGGGCTAGATTCGTTACCACAGTTCAACTATGTAACAACTGGTATTTCTGCTGCTGTACCTTGTCTGAGTGGCCATCATTTTTTGGTTTGAGTAGGAATTCTCCATAGAGTGGGATGTCTCTTTTTGAGCGACACGTTTCTTGTGAGAATCGCATTCTCGGTGTCTTTTGACGTCGTATTCACCGCCATGTGAAATTGAAAATGTACTCTTGCAAAGATTGCAAAAAACTCTCTGGGAGTCGCCCTGCACCGGCTTCACCCACGGGTTAGGGTCTTCCCAGTCTTTGTTGTATGTTCATCTTCTTTTCTTCTTAGCTGTAGTTTCAGTTTCCTCCATTTTCCATAACCTGCTGCGTCGCCTGCGTTATTGACTGACTTTCGTTGTTGTTGTTTGGCGGGGCCGCGTAGGTGTGTGTGTGAGTGAGTTACTCTCATTGGTTAACACTTGACCAGCAGTTACATTTTGATTGACAGCAAACACACCCCCGTGATGATAGCCTTCCCTGCTTTCTCAACAGCTATTGGATAAATCTGATTTGAAAGAAAAGCGTTTTAGCCAATCAAAATGAAATATGCGGGACATCGTCTCAATTTGCGGGACGCACCAAAAGTCGTGAAAATGCTGTGCAGTCCCGCACAAAGCGGGACATCTGGTCACCCTAGTTGTATGTATTGTGAACGCAACGCTGCGCAAATGTGGGTCTTACTCAGGGGCGGACTGGCCATCGGGACGTTCGGGACGAATCCCGATGGGCCGGTTGGACGATGTGGGCCGGCCGGTAACCGGCAGGGCTCGACATTATAAATGGCCCGCTGGCCCGGAAACTCTATTTACACCCCGGGCCAGCATAACGTAGGCTACTTTCCACTTGCCCGCTCGGGCCACTAAAAATATTGCTTTAAAAAAATGGTCCTGTGGTAAAGGTATTTTGACTAGCAATTGTGTTAAATTGTTTCGTTTATCAACGCTACAACATAGCGTTCCGTGAGTCGGTTGTCTTGTTGGGTGAAAAGCAAACAGCTGTTTGCTGCGGAGCGCAGCGCGAGCAGGCTCCCGAGAGCGCGCTCCTTCACTACAGACTATCGCGCCACCTAACCATTCGCCAAAATGTTTTTAATAGCAGCGGTAACCGGCCAAGCGCCGGGCAAAAAGCAATCTTCAAATAAAAGAAAGTCACCGGAGGAGTTAAAGGAGAGTGACAGGGAGCATGATAAGAAGAGGGAGAGAAGGTTTCAGCTTGATTGATGGAGTTGGCTTCTAGTGGTGCAGTGACGCGTCCTAAAACCCTTTTATAATCTATCGATTAGATTTATGATTCGAAAATTATAAAAGTATGGTAGACATGTGGAGATTATCCGGATGAACAAAACGTGCATTTATCAAACAGGTTTGTTTTCCACAGACCTTATTTCCAGCTATTTTCCAAAACCCTGTGGAGAAATCCCATTGCTTTCTGTGGAGGGAACCAGCAGCTTACTTCCTGGTTTTAGGATGCGTCACTGCACCTCTCAATATGATGCAATATGAACAAGGTCTTCTGTCGGCTCTGTACATCAATGCCGACCTATGCTGACAGTAAGTGAAGAGTAGAACATATAAAGGTATTGGCTAGAGGGAAATGTCCCAGCAGTTTAGGATAATGAAGGTTCTAATCTAATCTATTACATAGCCATTACATTTCTAACTCCTGATGATAGGAAGGCAGAAAGCGCATTATACAAATAATAATAGCAGACATTTTTTAACAATGACCACAATATCATTATTTTAATAAACCAAATATGAACAATTGAGGAAAATTGAGGAAGAACTGATGATTCAAATGTTGTAGTACAAGTAGTAATGTAGTTAGTGCATAAATTACTATTGCAACAAATGTGTTAATTTTCTTCATTATTAGTCGATTTTCTTTGGACGAATGCTCCGGGCCGGTGGTTACAACGGTGGGGCCAGTGATAATAAAATTCCACCGGCCCAGAGGGCCAGTGGAATTGTACCCTTAATGTCTACCCCTGGTCGGCAAAGCAAGTTTATTTATATAGCACCTTTCAACACAAGGCAATTCAAAGTGCTTTACAAAAATGAAAGATATTCAGACAAAGGCATTTAAAAACAGTCATTAAAACGAAAAGATAATAAAAGAAAAAATACATGAATAAAAAGTACATGAATCAAAAGTGATAGTGCAGTTTAAGATATGAATAGTTCACACAGAAGTTCCACTTTACAGATGCCTTTCTTTAAGGTTTCTCCGAACATGAGCTGTGTACGCTTGTATGGCACATCCGTCCCGAGCAGCACACACAGAGAAGAGCAGCCAGGTCAGAGTCCCCAGACACTGATTCCCTGGGGTTACCAGCCCCAAATGTTCATCAACCAAAAACGAAACACAACGGCTCAGTTTCAATTAAAAGCGGCGACAAAAAGAAAAGTCTTCTTGCTGGATTTCAAAGTAGTCAGAGTTGCAGCGGACCTGCAGGTTTCTGGGAGTTTGTTCCAGATATTTGGAGCATAATAACTGAACGCTGCTTCTCCATGTTTAGTTCTGACTCTAGGGACAGAAAGCTGACCAGTCCCTGAAGACCTGAGAGATCTGGATGGTTCATCATTTAGCAGGAGGTCAGAAATGTATTTTGGGCCTAAACCATTCAGTGCTTTATAAACCAGCAGCAGTATTTAGAAATCTATTCTTTGACACACAGGAAGCCAGTGTAAAGACTTCAGAACAGGAGTGATCCACTTTCTTAGTGTTAGTGAGGACTCGAGCAGCAGCGTTCTGAATCAGCTGCAGCTTCCTAATAGATGTTTTAGTGAGACCTGTGAAGACACCATTGCAGTAGTCGAGTCGACTGAAGATAAAAGCATGGACAAGTTTTTCCAAATCCTGCTGTGACATTAGTCTTTTAATCCTAGATATATTCTTTAGGTGATAGTAGGCTGATTTAGTAACAGTTTTAATGTGACTGTTGAAACTCAGGTCAGAGTCCATGACTACACCTATATTTCTGGCTCTATCTGTTGTTTTGAACATTGCAGACTGAAGCTCAGCACTAACTTTTATACGTTCTGACTTGGCTCCAAAAACCATTACCTCAGTTTTATCTTTGTTTAATTGGAGAAAGTTCTGACACATCCAGTCATTGATTTGTTCAATGCACTTACTCAGTGTTTGAATTGGAGCATAGTCTCCTGGTGAAATTGTTACGTACATTTGTGTGTCATCTGCATAGCTATGGTAACTTATTTTGTTGTTCTTCATTATCTGAGCCAGTGGTAGCATGTAGATGTTAAAGAGAAGAGGCCCCAAGATGGAGCCTTGAGGAACCCCACATGTCATATTTGTCAACTCAGATGTGTATTTACCTATAGAAACAAAGTTGTTTCTGTCCTTTAAGTAGGATTCAAACCAATTCAGAACTGTTTCCGAAAGTCCCACCCAGTGTTCCAGTCGGTCTAGTAATATGCTGTGGTCAACAGTGACAAACGCAGCACTGAGATCTAATAATACTAACACTGAAGTTCTGCCACTGTCTGTGTTTAAGTGGATGTCATTAAAGACCTTTACAAGAGCAGTCTCAGTGCTGTGGTTTGGACGAAAGCCTGACTGGAACACATCGAAACAGTTATTTAAATGCAAGAAATTACTCCACTGTTGAAAAACAACTTTTTCAATGATTTTACCTAGAAATGGCAGGTTTGATATGGGCCTGTAATTGTTCATTACTGAAGCATCTAGATTATTCTTTTTTAAGAGCGGTTTAATGACTGCAGTTTTCAGGGCCTGTGGAAAAATACGTGAGTGAAGAGATTTGTTTACTATATGAAGTAGATCTGAGGCCATGCAAGGAAAAACATCTTTGAAAAATCCTGTTGGAATAATATCAAGGCAGCAGGAGGAGGATTTCAGAAGTTGAATAATGTCCTCTAGGTTTTTATCATTAATCTGATGGAATTGTGTCATGGTGTCTGAATTGATATTAGGTGGAGATAGGGACAACACATTTGCTGTTCCTGATGCAGAGGCACTGACTGCTTTTCTGATTTTCTGAATGTTGTCAGTGAAGACGGCAAAATCATTGCACGCCCTGGTGGATAGAGGTTCAGAGGCTACTGACACTGGGGGGTTAGTTAGTCTGTCGACGGTAGCAAACAAGGAGTAGGAGCCATTTTATGGGTGTTGTTGGTGTCTCAGTTTACCTTATTTATATGTATAGTGCAATATTATTTTGAACGCTTGGTGGCGGGGTTTAGCTGCACCGGGTGTATAAAGGGGGTCATAGGTGACAGGCGAGGACGAGGACACAGGAGGAAGAGCATATCGATTCTACCACAGCCCAGCACAGCCCCGGCAGATGCTCATACCATAATTATTGACACAGTGTACTTAAACCTTGGTATGTAAAGCAATAAACATCATTCTAAACTGCAGCAAAAGACCTGGAAATTCATCTGTTTGTGTCTGCGTCAGGATCACTCTAAACCCTCCTGTGAAGTAATGGCAAAGGATATAGGACATTGGAACAGTTAAAATTGCCACTACACAAGGCACGTGCATTGTTTTTTTTTTTGGCAATGATATCAGAGAAGAAAGATTGTCGTGCGTTTTTCAATTCCAAATTATAAAGGCCAAGTCTCTCTTTATAGATTTCAAAGTGAACCTGGAGATTTGTTTTTCGCCACCTGCGTTCAGCTTTTCGACATTCTCTTTTTTCTGCTCTCACGGTCATGGCCTTTCTCCATGGAGATATTTTCTTGCCAGACACTTCCTTTACCTTAGTTGGAGCAATGGCATCTATAACATTTTTAATTTTGAATTAAAATGATCTACTAGCTCATTTACTGAGATGTTGGCAGGGGCAAGTGTGGAAGAGAAATTCTGAGTAAACATTTCCCTAGTGTTTTCAGTTAAATATCGCTTTGTGGTTACCTCTTTTTGAACATTTTTGTGAACAGAAATAGAGCTCTCAAAGAAAACACAGGAATGGTCAGAGAGTGCAACATCAGTCACCACAACCTTAGAGATATTCACACCCTTTGAGATAATTAAGTCCAGAGTGTGCCCCTTATTGTGCGTGGGCTCCGTCACATGCTGAGTCAGTCCATAGCTATCAAGAACACAAAACAGTTCTTTAGCCCCTCTGTCCTGGGGGTTGTCAACATGGATGTTAAAATCACCAACAATGACTAGACGGTCAAAGTCAATACACACTATAGACAGCAGTTCAGTAAAGTCATCGAAAAAGCTTGCACAGTATTTGGGTGGTCTATAGATATTTAGGAACAGAGCTCGAGAGGAGCATTTCAGCCGAAGGGCCACATATTCAAAAGAATCAAAGTTTCCATACGATGTCTTCCTGCATTGAAGGGAATCATTGAACAGAATAGCAACTCCACCCCCTTTCTTATGCATTCTTTCCTGACTCATAAAACTAAAGTTGGGAGGGGTTGATTCGATAAGAACAGCTGCACTGTTATTTTGTTCAATCCAAGTTTCTGTTAAAAACATAAAATCATTGATTAAAAATGTTTTTCCTGCCAAAGACCTGACCTTTAATAAAGCTAGTTTAAGTTTGTTAAACACACTATCAGTCAGGTTTTTTGTAACAAGCTGTGGCTGACATGGAATCACTGCTAAATTAGATACACTCACACAAACGTTTGAGCGCTTCCTGTTTCTATGATTCACCGCTCTTAATCTATTAAGTGCCATACGCCCTTGAGCCTTGACCCAGCACATATCAGTTTGCTGCATTTTGTACACACACATTCTTATCAGGCTTCAGAGACAGCAGATGCTGTCTTGAAGGGGGGGGGGGCGTTTTGGTCCGGATGATTGTGGTAGGCATGGTGACGGGGGTTATTGTGCGTGTCTATGCTTCTGTGATTTTGGTGGGAGTCGTTGAGGAGGGGCGGGGGTAGAAGAGATGCTGCCAACCCTGCATATCGCCTTCATGCGGTCATTGAACTCCAGGAAGGACTTGGTGCCAACCCTCTGTGTCTCCTTCATCTGCTCATCAAAACTCCAGGGGGGCAGGCGAGGGTGAAAGGGTGAGCGGAGAGTAGAGAGAGCTGGGTGTGAAGGAAGAGTATCCTCAAAGGTGTTGACAGGGGGGGTGAAGGGCGGTGGAGACTCCTCCATTTGTCTCCCATAATCAGAACATTCCTCAGGCGGGTGCAGTGATACTTCTTCAGGGTTTTCTGAGCGATGTGTTGTGTCTTTCTCGTGTTTTGATTCCTCTTGCCGCTTGTCCTTGGCAGAGGGAACAGATTGATAACGCAGGCATTTGAATACGTTGGAGATAAACAATTTCACTCCTGACTTGTTCAGGCAAACTCCATTTGCCTTGAAAAGATGTCTGCGATCCCAGAAAAAGTTAAAATTGTCAATAAAATGAACAGAATGGTCAGTACAGGCCGTTGAAAGCCACGTGTTCAGTGCAAACAATCTGCTGAATCTCTCCACTCCTCTTCTGACTGGCGGTAGAGGGCCACTGATGAACACCTCTGCATTTAGAGAGCTGGCAGTTTCCAACACACATTTAAAGTCTTCTTTCAGCACTTCTGACTGTTGTTTCACAACATCATTTGTTCCAATGTGCAGTACCACATTCTTCACAGTCGGATGTTCAGCCCCAATATGCAGGATCTTCTCAGCCAAGTCAGAGACCACATCCTTGGGAAAACAGAGTACTTTGGTGTTGTTCTTATTACACAGACCTTTTACATCTCTTACAGCAGAGTCACCCACAATCAGAGTTTCAGGCCCAGTCGTTAGCTTTCCCTCTAGCCTTTTACTTTTAGAGTAGCTATTGGTCCTTACCCTGCTGCGTGAAGAGGACAGGTTATCCAGGTCATCAGATCTCCGGTTCTCGGTCAGCGGAGCGTATCTGTTCTGGATTGGCACACTCGGTGGTTTAGGATGATTTTTTTGTAGTTCTCCCTTTAGCAGCTGTCCACTGCTGTTTCCTAGTATGAACACGGGTTGAAGAGGCGCTCTTCCTGGGTGATAACAATGCAGGCCAGCCGGTCGCATCACAGATTTCAGAGCGCTGGGCTCTGCCTGTTATTCGTCCTCCCAAATCCCATGGAAATGATTTACTCTTAGGCTTTGCACCCAGAGAGTTCCAGGGAGGACTACCACTTGTAGATTTATTACCCGGTACACAGCCCTCCTGTTCCTTGGAATCCTTGTAGCTGTTAACTAGCTGTAAGTTAGCATTCCCTCTTGCAGCACTGGTAAAGTGGTGTCATTCCAACCTAGTCCATTAACTTCCAACCGTTGCATTTTCATTTCCAACACGGCCATCTTCTGTAGAAGTTTGTGGAAGTCATCTGTAGAGACCGGAGGCATTTTGCTGCTAACTAGCTAAATAGCATGCAGTACCAGGCTTTAGCTGTTGCTAGGCCACGCTACTGTAAGACTGAGGTCGTCGTAAAAATATTGAAATATGGCTGAAACCCTTCATCTACTTACGAAGAATAACTGTCCCAGTGAGAAGTTAATGTCCAGGAGCCGCTGCTCGAAATTATCAGAAAGAAAAATAGGAAAATCAGCATAAAAAAGTAAGCAGAGGCAGGAGCAAGCAGAAAAGCGTCTGCACTGTAAGAAGCAGGAACCTATAGGCGCAGAGTAGCTGTGATTGGTCCCCAAAATAATTGATAGTTTACAATCTGGCTGAACTAGAAGAGGTATAAAAGTATATAAACGAAGGCATTGATTAGGGCTGCAAAACTACTCGACTTGTAAAGGTGATTAGATTTTAAATTCTAACACAGTTTTTCTGACTGTGCTTCCTGTTTCCTGCAGACGTCCAGCAGCTGGTGGTTAAAGAAGAGGTTCCCCCTGAGCAGCAGGAGTGGAGCTCCAGTCTGGACCAGGAGGACCCAGAGCCCCCCCCAGACATTAAAGAGGAACAGGAGGAAATCTGGAGCAGTCAGGAGGGAGAGCAGCTTCAAGGGCTGGAGGAGGCTGATATCACCAAGTCCACAATCACTCCTGACCCTGTGAAGAGTGAAGATGATGAAGAGAAACCTCAGTCCTCTCAGCTTCATCAAAGACAAACTGAACACATGGAAACAGAAGCTGATGGAGAGGACTGTGGAGGACCAGAACCAGCCAGGAGCTCAGATCCAGAGAGACATTTACAACCAGAGACTGAGGACCACACTGGAGACTCTTCTGAACCAGAGACTGAGGACAACCCTGGAGACTCTTCTGAACCAGAGGCTGAGGACAACCCTGGAGACTCTTCTGAAGACACTGAAGACAGTGCTGATTGGAGCGAGACTGGAGAACCTCAGTCAGGTTCAAACTCTCAGGAAAATAAACAAAACTCTGTCAGTGATTCAAGGTGTAGTGCAGGAGAGAAACGTTTTAGATGCTCTCAGTGCAGGAAAAGATTTGTCCGCAGGTCAAGTCTGAAGGGTCACATGAGAGTTCACACAGGAGAGAAACCATTCAGCTGCTCAGTCTGTAAGAAAGCATTTTTAGAGAGATGTCAGTTAAAGAGCCACATGGCAGTTCATACTGCAGAGAAACCATACAGCTGCTCAGTCTGTGAGAAATCTTTTAGACGTAAAAGTGATTTACAAATTCACATGGCAGTTCATACAGGAGAGAAAGCATACGGCTGCTCAGTCTGTGAGAAATCATTTAAACAGGGAAACAGTTTAAGTCGACACATGAGACTTCACAGTGGAGTCAAACACACTGCAGAGAAACCATACAGCTGCTCAGTCTGTGAGAAATCTTTTAGACGTAAAAGTGATTTAACAATTCACATGAGAGTTCATACATGAAAGAAACCATATGGCTGCTCAGTCTGTAAGAAATATTTTACACTAAAGTCAGGTTTAACAAGTCATATGAGAGTTCATACAGGAGAGAAACCATACAGCTGCTCAGTCTGTAATCAATCATTTGCACAGGCTAATAGTTTAAATAGACACATGAGCGTTCATACAGGAGAGAAACCATACAGCTGCTCAGTCTGTAATAAATCATTTGCACAGAGAAATGGTTTAAAGATACACATGAGGACGCACATAACCAATCAGCCGCAGTGTTTCAGACTGAAGATGGATGACCAAGCTACATCTGATGAGACACATGATGAGGCCGAAGTGACTGATGATCGGAAAGATTCCCTCAGTCAGTTTTAAAATCTCTAAACAGTAACAAAGGTCCTGTCAGTGCTATAAGACGCATCACTAGCAAGCTACCAGTCAGAGATCTGAGTGGGAAATATTAGGCCTGAAAGAAAGTCTGAAGAGACGTAAACATCAGATCAGTTCATCAGCACAACTCTCAACATCCATATCAATAATATCATCAGAACATGAACATAACCAAGAACCATCATTATTCTTATTTTACTCACTGTCCTTTTACTCTGTGTTTATGTTTTATGTTATAAATATATATTTGAATAATTTCTCGACTGTTATTTTTTACTAAATGTTATGATAATTAACATAAAGATGTGCTTTGGAAATGATAGTTTTTCCTAAATGGTTAGAAAAACGTGTTGAAGCTCACCTATTGTGCTATATTTCAACAATAACTGATAGAGCCTGTTACGACCGGCCCGTTGGCCGCAACAGGAAAGTTCAAAAAGAGACGCTCAAAGTTTCCAAAAATCACGGCACTTTATTTGCAACACCAAAAACAGGGAGGATGGACGATGGGAAAGGATCACGTAGGGAGTTCTTCTGCAGCCGCCTTGGAGAGAGTACTGCCGGCCATGTGACTCCGGGCAGCTGGGCTTAAATAGCACCTCGGCTCCGGACAGGTGTCCCTGATCCCGCTGATTGGCCTCTTCAGCTCCACCCCATCGCAGGACCTGCAACACACTCAGAGGCCCCAGGCTCTGGGGCCGTCACAGATGATTCAACTCGATATGGAAACCTCAACAGTGGTTTGTGGGTCGGATCGTCTCTGAATCATTCCTGATTTTCCTTTGCAAAGGTCATGGAGAGGAAAGTCTTTAAAGGAATGGTATGCTCATGACACTCATTTTTAAATAATTATCATCCGATAAAACAGACCAGTCTCTGCCAGTCTTTTTTTTTTTTTTTTAATCCGATGACATTATCAGTGATTTTAAACTGATTAATTACCGAAATAACATCAACACTGTGGGCGGCGCCATTTTACCGGACGTGACGTAAACCATGCGTTTGGTTTCGAGGACACGTTGATGTTCATGTTATTTACTGTAGTTACTCTCTTCAAATATGCCTCATTGTATCGCGAAACATTGCCACAATTCTGATAGGAACAATCCACGGAAAGCTCGGTTCCATCTGTTGCCAAAAGGTAAGCGTAGGAAGTACGTTCTGAGGCAGTGGCTAGCGAAATGTGGCCGGCTCGAACCGAAAGATCCACAGGCGCATGTATGCAGCGAACATTTCAAGTTTCCGGACGACTACTCTGAGAGTATGATAAAACATAACATGGGATTTATTGAACAACCATTACTTAATGGAGATGCAGTACCATCGGTCTTTCTGGTGTCATCACCGACCAGGACACCAGTTCGGCCAGTTGAGAAATCGCCCTCTGCAAGTGTGAAGCGACGGAGGACCAGAAGTAGTGCTCGGAGTAAGAATAAGGTATGTTATAGCGCATTTCCATTGCAGCGGGTAGCCCCGTTTAAACGTCCTTTATCGTCCAGGCCAGGCCAGTTTTTGGTGGCCTTTCCATATAGCGTAGTACCGGCTAGTGGGTATTTTCCCCCAGTTTTTCCGGCCCCATAAAATCGTGGTTCTAGGGCCAGGGACAACGAGGCTGAGTATGCTAAACTAGAGAGGGAATCGCTAGCAAGGGTGGTACTACATGCATACATATCTAGTAATCAAAATCATTGTATCTACTAAGTAGTACTAAGTAGGCTCGAACCTGTATGGCTGAATTCCCCCATCCAATCTCTTCATTTTGCTCAAAACTTCGCCATGTTTTCGTGTGTTTACAAAGTGAACGCATGGATGACGTCACGACCATCACGTGACTACTGAAAATGGGCAAAATGGCAGCGGCCTGACGGAATATACAGGTTTTGATAAAAAAGAGCTATAAAATCATTATTTACCGGGGAATATCGCTGATTTCTTCAGGGTATGGTTTAAACATAATGTTTCACTAAATACTGAAGTTTTGATTAATTATCTAATGAGTGGAGCATTCCTTTAAGAGAAAGTGAAGATTGTCTCCTCGTCAGAAGTTTTGATTTCATTAGATCTTTATCAAAGACACCAGGAAAGGCACTTCTCATCACGTTCATATACTGACATCAAACTGAGGGCATTATGAACAGGAAGCAGAAAGAAATTATTAAAAATAAATACCAATAAAGAATGGTCCATCAGGATTGGGTCAGTTAGAAAGAAGCTCTTAACTCAGGCGAAGAAGGCAGACGGAGACACGGAGGATGATACCGGTGCATCATTCTTTTTCAAAATAAGTGACTGTCAAAATCAAGTAGGAAATAAGAGAGGTCTTATGGTCGACTGTGGTGCCACGACACACATGATTAATGACCCGGCAAAGTTTAAGACAATCGATAAGAGCTTCAGACGCGAGGACCATGTGATAGAGCTGGCAGATGGAACGAAAACGACCGGGATGGCGAAGATGAGAGGAGAAGCCGAAGTTGTTCTGCTCGACAGCGAAGGACGGCAAGTGAAAACGAGGCTCAAACGAGCGCTTTACATCCCATCTTTTCCACAGGACATTTTCTCCGTGAAAGCAGCGACAGCCAGCGGAGCTGAGGTCCGCTTCAAGGACGGTGATGATTGGCTGATTCATCAAAATGGTACTAAGTTTAAAATGGATGTGTATGGTAGGCTATATTACCTTAGCACAGTAGAGGATGAAAATACTCAGTCTGAGAGTCCTCTCCTCTCAGTCTGAGAGTCCTCTCCTGTCAGACTGAGAGTCCTCTCCTGACAGACTGAGAGTCCTCTCCTCTCAGACTGAGAGTCCTCTCCTGACAGACTGAGAGTCCTCTCCTCTCAGACTGAGAGTCCTCTCCTGACAGACTGAGAGTCCTCTCCTCTCAGACCGAGAGTCCTCTCCTCTCAGACCGAGAGTCCTCTTCTCTCAGACCGAGAGTCCTCTCCTCTCAGACCGAGAGTCCTCTCCTGTCAGACTGAGAGTCCTCTCCTGACAGACTGAGAGTCCTCTCCTCTCAGACTGAGAGTCCTCTCCTCTCAGACTGAGAGTCCTCTCCTCTCAGACTGAGAGTCCTCTCCTCTCAGACCGAGAGTCCTCTCCTCTCAGACCGAGAGTCCTCTCCTGTCAGACTGAGAGTCCTCTCCTGACAGACTGAGAGTCCTCTCCTCTCAGACTGAGAGTCCTCTCCTGTCAGACTGAGAGTCCTCTCCTGACAGACTGAGAGTCCTCTCCTGTCAGACTGAGAGTCCTCTCCTCTCAGACTGAGAGTCCTCTCCTGACAGACTGAGAGTCCTCTCCTAACAGACTGAGAGTCCTCTCCTCTCAGACTGAGAGTCCTCTCCTATCAGACTGAGAGTCCTCTCCTGTCAGACTGAGAGTCCTCTCCTCTCAGACTGAGAGTCCTCTCCTGACAGACTGAGAGTCCTCTCCTGACAGACTGAGAGTCCTCTCCTCTCAGACTGAGAGTCCTCTCCTGACAGACTGAGAGTCCTCTCCTGACAGACTGAGAGTCCTCTCCTCTCAGACTAAGAGGCTCAGTGAACTAAAGGACTCTCTGAGTGTTTAGATAGTTAACTTTAGTCTTAATTTATCTCAGTGGGTCTCAAACGGTTTGGTCACGAATTATTCAAAAGATTATTTCTGAGGCACACCTTCATATGATCATTATCGTTATAAAACAATAAGAAAATAAAGGAAAAACAGGTATGAAATACTATATGGCAGTAAAACAAGAATAGAGTTTAAAGGGGAGTGATTTGTAAAATATCCATAAAGAAATGGTAAATCTGTGTCAAGTTGTGTTTCATCTGGGTGTTGAGAGATGGATCCATAGATCTCTCCATGTTGCTCTCAAAGTTCACCAGATTGATGCTTTTAACTTCAATATTTAAAAAAAAATCTTCCCGGGGGAGCATGCCCCTGGACCCCCCTAGAGGAGGTGAGGACCACTCTAGAGGAGGTGAGGACCACCCTAGAGGAGGTGAGGACCACTCTAGAGGAGGTGAGGACCACCCTAGAGGAGGTGAGGACCACTCTAGAGGAGGTGAGGACCACTCTAGAGGAGGTGAGGACCACCTAGAGCAGGGGTGGCCAACCAGTCAGAGGTTAAGAGCCACATTTTTTCTATGTTACTTCAAAGAGCCACATCAAACAGTTTTTTGTTTTCTGGAGACAAGATTTCAACCACGTCACTGATGCATTTTTGTGGCATTGGGATATATATTTATTAAATCCTCTGGAGCAGCTGTGGATTATTGTTATTGATTAATGCATCAGTGTTTCTTAGGGTCAAAAACACTAAACTCACAACTTAAAATGAAAGCGTTTAGTTTATTTAATAAAAGAGCACATGTTCAATGTGAAAAGTGACAGTAGTTATAGATTATTTGCAATTTGGTGCTATATTTAAAAAAATAAATAATTATATATATTTTTTAAACACCTTGAATTCCAGGGGGGGGGGGGGGCGCGGGCTCCGTTGTAAAATAGCACTTTACCCCTGCTTACACCTATATATATATAATATATATTTTTATATATATATATATATATATACCCCAGCCGTGAGCTGATTATCGAGCCTTCATTGTGTGTGTGTGTGTGTGTGTGTGTGTGTGTGTGTGTGTGTGTGTGTGTGTTCCACTGTAGCCCGGTACCTTGTTGGGAAACCCTACATGTTTGAGCACCCTCTGACATGTCAAGCTACCCCACAGCACCCCCAAAAGAAAATGTCAGGCACCGCCACTGTGGGCTGATTCCCGAATGTTTCCAGGTCCAGGAAACGCCACTGGTCCTGAGTCTAAAGACAATTGCCTGTGTCCCATACACTGCACGACTACAACATTGTTTGCGAGTTCACTTACCATGAAGAGCTGTAGTTACCAGAGCCTCTCAGTGTGAGCTGTAGTTATCAGAGCCTCTCAGTCTGAGCTGTAGTTATCAGAGCCTCTCAGTCTGAGCTGTAGTTATCAGAGTCTCTCAGTGTGAGCTGTAGTTATCTCTCTCAGTCTGAGCTGTAGTTATCAGAGTCTCTCAGTGTGAGCTGTAGTTATCAGAGCCTCTCAGTCTGAGCTGTAGTTATCAGAGTCTCTCAGTGTGAGCTGTAGTTATCAGAGCCCCTCAGTGTGAGCTGTAGTTATCAGAGCCTCTCAGTCTGAGCTGTAGTTATCAGAGCCTCTCAGTGTGAGCTGTAGTTATCAGAGCCTCTCAGTCTGAGCTGTAGTTATCAGAGCCTCTCAGTGTGAGCTGTAGTTATCAGAGCCTCTCAGTCTGAGCTGTAGTTATCAGAGCCTCTCAGTGTGAGCTGTAGTTATCAGAACCTCTCAGTGTGAGCTGTAGTTATCAGAGCCTCCCAGTCTGAGCTGTAGCTATCAGAGCCTCTCAGTCCGAGCTGTAGTTATCAGAGCCTCTCAGTGTGAGCTGTAGTTATCAGAGCCTCTCAGTCTGAGCTGTAGCTATCAGAGCCTCTCAGTCTGAGCTGTAGTTATCAGAGCCTCTCAGTGTGAGCTGTAGTTATCAGAGCCTCTCAGTCTGAGCTGTAGTTATCAGAGCCTCTCAGTCTGAGCTGTAGTTATCAGCCTCTCAGTGTGAGCTGTAGTTATCAGAGCCTCTCAGTCTGAGCTGTAGTTATCAGAGCCTCTCAGTCTGAGCTGTAGTTATCAGAGCCTCTCAGTGTGAGCTGTAGTTATCCGAGCCTCTCAGTCTGAGCTGTAGTTATCAGTCTCTCAGTCTGAGCTGTAGTTATCAGAGCCTCTCAGTCTGAGCTGTAGTTATCTCTCTCAGTCTGAGCTGTAGTTATCTCTCTCAGTCTGAGCTGTAGTTATCAGAGCCTCTCAGTCTGAGCTGTAGTTATCAGAGCCTCTCAGTCTGAGCTGTAGTTAT
The DNA here is from genome assembly GCF_902827175.1 of Gymnodraco acuticeps. Taxonomy (NCBI): domain Eukaryota; kingdom Metazoa; phylum Chordata; class Actinopteri; order Perciformes; family Bathydraconidae; genus Gymnodraco; species Gymnodraco acuticeps. Next base: position 26,982 of record NW_022991624.1, read on the forward strand.
CAGAGCCTCTCAGTCTGAGCTGTAGTTATCAGAGTCTCTCAGTCTGAGCTGTAGTTATCAGCCTCTCAGTCTGAGCTGTAGTTATCAGCCGCTCAGTCTGAGCTGTAGTTATCAGAGCCTCTCAGTCTGAGCTGTAGTTATCAGAGCCTCTCAATCTGAGCTGTAGTTATCTCTCTCAGTCTGAGCTGTAGTTATCAGAGCCTCTCAGTCTGAGCTGTAGTTATCAGAGCCTCTCAGTGTGAGCTGTAGTTATCAGAGCCTCTCAGTCTGAGCTGTAGTTATCAGAGCCTCTCAGTCTGAGCTGTAGTTATCAGAGCCTCTCAGTCTGAGCTGTAGTTATCAGAGCCTCTCAGTCTGAGCTGTATTTATCAGAGCCTCTCAGTCTGAGCTGTAGTTATCAGAGCCTCTCAGTGTGAGCTGTAGTTATCAGAGCCTCTCAGTCTGAGCTGTAGTTATCAGAGCCTCTCAGTCTGAGCTGTAGTTATCTCTCTCAGTCTGAGCTGTAGTTATCAGAGCCTCTCAGTCTGAGCTGTAGTTATCAGAGCCTCTCAGTCTGAGCTGTAGTTATCAGAGCCTCTCAGTCTGAGCTGTAGTTATCTCTCTCAGTCTGAGCTGTAGTTATCAGAGCCTCTCAGTCTGAGCTGTAGTTATGAGAGCCTCTCAGTGTGAGCTGTAGTTATCAGAGCCTCTCAGTCTGAGCTGTAGTTATCAGAGTCTCTCAGTGTGAGCTGTAGTTATCTCTCTCAGTCTGAGCTGTAGTTATCAGAGTCTCTCAGTGTGAGCTGTAGTTATCAGAGCCTCTCAGTCTGAGCTGTAGTTATCAGAGTCTCTCAGTGTGAGCTGTAGTTATCAGAGCCCCTCAGTGTGAGCTGTAGTTATCAGAGCCTCTCAGTCTGAGCTGTAGTTATCAGAGCCTCTCAGTGTGAGCTGTAGTTATCAGAGCCTCTCAGTCTGAGCTGTAGTTATCAGAGCCTCTCAGTGTGAGCTGTAGTTATCAGAGCCTCTCAGTCTGAGCTGTAGTTATCAGAGCCTCTCAGTGTGAGCTGTAGTTATCAGAACCTCTCAGTGTGAGCTGTAGTTATCAGAGCCTCCAGTCTGAGCTGTAGCTATCAGAGCCTCTCAGTCCGAGCTGTAGTTATCAGAGCCTCTCAGTGTGAGCTGTAGTTATCAGAGCCTCTCAGTCTGAGCTGTAGCTATCAGAGCCTCTCAGTCTGAGCTGTAGTTATCAGAGCCTCTCAGTGTGAGCTGTAGTTATCAGAGCCTCTCAGTCTGAGCTGTAGTTATCAGAGCCTCTCAGTCTGAGCTGTAGTTATCAGCCTCTCAGTGTGAGCTATAGTTATCAGAGCCTCTCAGTCTGAGCTGTAGTTATCAGAGTCTGTCAGTCTGAGCTGTAGTTATCAGAGCCTCTCAGTGTGAGCTGTAGTTATCCGAGCCTCTCAGTCTGAGCTGTAGTTATCAGTCTCTCAGTCTGAGCTGTAGTTATCAGAACCTCTCAGTCTGAGCTGTAGTTATCTCTCTCAGTCTGAGCTGTAGTTATCTCTCTCAGTCTGAGCTGTAGTTATCAGAGCCTCTCAGTCTGAGCTGTAGTTATCAGAGCCTCTCAGTCTGAGCTGTAGTTATCAGAGCCTCTCAGTCTGAGCTGTAGTTATCAGAGTCTCTCAGTCTGAGCTGTAGTTATCAGATCCTCTCAGTCTGAGCTGTAGTTATCAGCCGCTCAGTTTGAGCTGTAGTTATCAGAGCCTCTCAGTCTGAGCTGTAGTTATCAGAGCCTCTCAGTCTGAGCTGTAGTTATCTCTCTCAGTCTGAGCTGTAGTTATCAGAGCCTCTCAGTCTGAGCTGTAGTTATCAGAGCCTCTCAGTGTGAGCTGTAGTTATCAGAGCCTCTCAGTCTGAGCTGTAGTTATCAGAGCCTCTCAGTCTGAGCTGTAGTTATCAGAGCCTCTCAGTCTGAGCTGTAGTTATCAGAGCCTCTCAGTCTGAGCTGTAGTTATCAGAGCCTCTCAGTCTGAGCTGTAGTTATCAGAGCCTCTCAGTGTGAGCTGTAGTTATCAGAGCCTCTCAGTCTGAGCTGTAGTTATCAGAGCCTCTCAGTCTGAGCTGTAGTTATCTCTCTCAGTCTGAGCTGTAGTTATCAGAGCCTCTCAGTCTGAGCTGTAGTTATCAGAGCCTCTCAGTCTGAGCTGTAGTTATCAGAGCCTCTCAGACTGAGCTGTAGTTATCTCTCTCAGTCTGAGCTGTAGTTATCAGAGCCTCTCAGTCTGAGCTGTAGTTATGAGAGCCTCTCAGTGTGAGCTGTAGTTATCAGAGCCTCTCAGTCTGAGGTGTAGTTATCAGAGCCTCTCAGTCTGAGCTGTAGTTATCAGAGCCTCTCAGTCTGAGCTGTAGTTATCAGAGCCTCTCAGTCTGAGCTGTAGTTACCAGAGCCTCTCAGTCTGAGCTGTATTTACCAGAGCCTCTCAGTCTGAGCTGTAGTTACCAGAGCCTCTCTGTGTGAGCTGTAGTTATCAGAGCCTCTCAGTCTGAGCTGTAGTTATCAGAGGCTCTCAGTCTGAGCTGTAGTTATCTCTCTCAGTCTGAGCTGTAGTTATCAGAGCCTCTCAGTCTGAGCTGTAGTTATCAGAGCCTCTCAGTCTGAGCTGTAGTTATCAGAGCCTCTCAGTCTGAGCTGTAGTCCATCATAATTTGGGCAACCTTCAACATCCACAGCAGCAAAATGCAACAGACACAAAAACCAAGAAACTTCCTTTATAAAATAAAACACTGAGGAAACATTTAACTGCACTATCAATACTTCTACTTTAGAGGTTGAAGTACATTTTTCTGATAATACTTGCATACTTTTACTTAAATAAGGTCTGAATGCAGGACTTTC
>NW_022991625.1:0-87500 GCF_902827175.1 Gymnodraco acuticeps
CTTTAAAGAGTCCTCTCCTGCTGATGTTCAGGTGTATATCAGTATGTAGTGTCTCTACTTTAAAGAGTCCTCTCCTGCTGATGTTCAGGTGTATATCAGTATGTAGAGTCTCTACTTTAAAGAGTCCTCTCCTGCTGATGTTCAGGTGTATATCAGTATGTAGAGTCTCTACTTTAAAGTCCTCTCCTGCTGATGTTCAGGTGTATATCAGTATGTAGAGTCTCTACTTTAAAGAGTCCTCTCCTGCTGATGTTCAGGTGTATATCAGTATGTAGTGTCTCTACTTTAAAGAGTCCTCTCCTGCTGATGTTCAGGTGTATATCAGTGTGTAGTGTCTCTACTTTAAAGAGTCCTCTCTTGCTGAGGTTCAGGTGTATATCAGTATGTAGAGTCTCTACTTTAAACAGTCCTCTCCTGCTGATGTTCAGGTATGTATCAGTGTGTAGTGTCTCTACTTTAAAGAGTCCTCTCCTGCTGATGTTCAGGTGTATATCAGTATGTAGTGTCTCTACTTTAAAGAGTCCTCTCCTGCTGATGTTCAGGTGTATATCAGTATGTAGAGTCTCTACCTTTAAAGAGTCCTCTCCTGCTGATGTTCAGGTGTATATCAGTATGTAGGTCTCTACTTTAAAGAGTCCTCTCCTGCTGATGTTCAGGTTGTATATCAGTAGGTAGAGTCTCTACTTAAAGAGTCCTCTCCTGCTGATGTTCAGGTGGTAGATCAGTATGTAGGTCTCTACTTTAAAGAGTCCTCATCCTGCTGATGTTCAGGATGTATATCAGATAGTCGTAGTGTCTCTACTTTAAAGAGTCCTCTCCTTGCTGATGTTCAGGTGTATATCAGTATAGTAGAGTCTCTACTTTAAAGAGTCCTCTCCTGCTGATGTTCAGGTATATCAGTGTGTAGCGTCTCTACTTTAAAGAGTCCTCTCCTGCTGATGTTTCAGGTGTATATCAGTATGTAGTGTCTCTACTTTAAAAGAGTCCTCTCCTGCTGATGTTCAGGTTGTATATCAGTGTTAGTGTCTCTACTTTAAAGAGTCCTCTCTGCTGATGTTCAGGTGTATATCAGTAGTAGAGTCTCTACTTAAAACAGTCCTCTCCTGCTGATGTTCAGGTATGCTATCAGTCGTGTAGCTGTCCGCTACTTTAAAAGGAGTCCTCTTCCTGCTGATGTTCAGGTGTATATCAGTATGTAGTGTCTCTACTTTGAAAGAGTCCCTCCCTCCGCTGATATGTTCAGGTGTATATCAGTATTATGTAGGTCCTACTACTTAAAGAGGTCCCTCCTACCTAGACTGATGTTACAGGTGTATATCAGATATGTAGTTCGCTCTACTTAAAGAGGTCCTCTCCCTCCTGCTGAATGTTCAGGTGTATATACAGTATGTAGAGTCTCTACTTTAAAGAGCTCCTCTCCTGCTGATGTTCAGGGTCGTATATCATGATGATGTAGAGTACCTCTACTTTAAAGAGTCCTCTCCTGCTGAGTCGTCAGGTGTATATCAGTATGGGTAGAGTCTCTACTTTAAAGGCAGTCCTCTCCTGCTGATGTTCAGGTAGTATAATCAGGTGTACTATCAGTATGTAGCGTCTCCTACTTTAAAGAGTCCTCTCCTGCTGATGTTCAGGTGTATATCAGTATGTAGAGTCTCTACTTTAAAGAGTACTCTCCTGCTTGCATGTTCATGGTGTCTATTCAGTATGTAGTGTCTCTACTTTAAGAGTCCTCTCTGCTCGATGTTCAGGTGCTATATCAGTATGTAGTCTGTCTCTACTTTAAAGAGTCCTCCTCCCTGCTGATGTTCAGGTGTCTATCAGTGTGTAGTGTCTCTACTCTTAAAGAGTCCTCTCTGCTGAGGTTCAGGTGTATATCAGTATCGTAGGAGTCTCTACTTTAAAAGTCCTCTCCTGCTGATGTTCAGGTATGTATCAGTGTGTAGTGTCTCTACTTTAAAGGAGTCCTCTCCTGCTGATGTTCAGGTGTATATCAGTATGTAGTAGTCTCTACTTTAAAGAGTCCTCTCCTGCTGATGTTCAGGGTATATCAGTATGTAGTGTCTCTACTTTAAAGAGTCCTCTCCTGACTGATGTTCAGGTGGTGTATATCAGTATGTAGAGTCTCTTACTTTAAAGAGTCCTCTCCTGCTGATGTCCAGGTGTATATCAGTATGTAGAGTCTCTACTTTAAAGAGTATATCAGTATGTAGAGTCTCTACTTTAAAGAGTCCTCTCTGCTGATGTTCAGGTGTATATCAGTGTGTAGTGTCTCTACTTTAACGAGTCCTCTCCTTGCTGAGGTTCAGGTGTATGTATCAGTATGTAGAGTCTCTACTTTTAAACAGTCCTCTCCTGCTGATGTTCAGGTATGTATCAGTGTGTAGTGTCTCTACTTTAAAGAGTCCTCTCCTGATGATGTTCAGGTGTATATCAGTATGTAGTGTCTCTACTTTAAAGAGTCCTCTCCTGCTGATGTTCAGGTGTATATCAGTATGTAGTGTCTCTACTTTAAAGAGTCCTCTCCTGCTGATGTTCAGGTGTATATCAGTATGTAGAGTCTCTACTTTAAAGAGTCCTCTCCTGCTGATGTTCAGGTGTATATCAGTATGTAGAGTCTCTACTTTAAAGAGTCCTCTCCTGCTGATGTTCAGGTGTATATCAGTATGTAGTGTCTCTACTTTAAAGAGTCCTCTCCTGCTGATGTTCAGGTGTTCTCTTCTTTTCAGAACAACACATATCTCATTCATTGAAAGATAAACAAGTTAACAGACTCAGGTTTGCAGACTGATTGTGAAACTGCCGACTCATTGAATCGTAACTTGTTAACAAGCCGGCTGGTCGACTGGTTTCCATTCAAGTGACTTTAAAGTGACTCTTTACCTCTACACTGGCATAGTAGGTGTTCTCGTTTATTTTATGACCTCCTCACTGCAAATGATCCCTGACTTTAAACATCGAAAAGGAAGAAATCTCCATTTCTTTTGTGCACGACTAATTTACTCTTTAATTATTCCACTAATTAATTCTGTTGATTGTCTTTTTCATGCCTGTTTAAAAGTTGCTGACGGACGGGGTCAAAGGTTAACTGACTGACCGACCGACTGGTTGACCGACCCAGTGAACTAGATCAGAAAGCTAATAGGACACACACCCACACACACACACCCACACACACACACACAAACACACACACACACACACACACACACACACACACAACACACACACACCAACACAAAACAGACTCAACCCCCGGGAGTGTGAGACAGCCTGGGAATGGGATTACCGCTCTCAGTAATGTGTGGCGTGTGTGTGTGTGTGTGTGGGTGTGTGTGTGTTTGTGTGTGTTGTGTGTGTGTGTGTGTGTGTGTGTGTGTGTGTGTGTGTGTGTGTGTGTGTGATCTCCTCCTTATTAGGACTCCTCATCCTACAGTGGGTGTCGGCAGACAGACAGGCTGAAGCTACTGAATTAGCACACACACACACACACACACACACACACACACACACACACACACACACCACATACACACACACACACACACACACCCACACACACACACACACACACACACACACACACACACACACACACACACACACACACACACACACCACACACACACACACACACACACACTGGATTTGGTGGTGATGGTCGAAACTCCTGTGGAAGACACTTGTAGAGACATTTGTGAATTAAATCTTCAGAATTCTCCCGGAAAGTCTAAATGTATCTAATTTCAAAGTTTTAAAAAGACGTAAAGTATTCTCTCTCGCTGTGGTTTCCCCTTTTACATTTGACAGTCCTCATGCAGCAACTTTTTCTTACATTTCTTTATTATTTTCTGAGAAAACAATAAGAGAAGTCCTCTCAGAAGACTTCCTTCACGCGGCTGATTGAGTGTAAAAGGTTTCTCATGCTTCTGCACCGCAGGCTTGTAAAACATGACCGTTGACTTCCTAAAAACATAACTTCCACAGTCCCGACGCATTCTTAATGTGCAACACATGGAACGTTTTAAATTCTCATTACTCTGGTGCTCATTTTAACGAGATATTTGGCTTTGAAGTGAGGAAATATTATATTACACTAAAAGAAAGCCATTACACGAGAAGACCACAAAAACTCATCAAAAGCTCTTTTTTAATGTTCAGTACATTAAACTATTCCGTCTTGATTCATCTGCCTAAAACTGTTTTTAAGTAACGCGTGCTAAATGGGGATTTAGCAACCAATCAATCAGAGTTTATTTATATAGCCCAACATCACACATTTGACATTAGTCTCAGAGGAGAGTCTGTACAGAGTATCAATGTGATACTGGAGAGGAGTTCTCACACAGATTTCCCAACAAAAGCAGAAGTGCATTTCCCCCAGAGAGCGGCTGCATGAGGCGTTCACTGCTCTGGATTTTTTTTCCGCCAGGTTGTGCAGAATAATTTAAACTGAATTGAACTTTGACCTGAAATACGCTGATGTCCTTCAATGCACCTTCAAGTTAGTCAGGAGGATTTCCCTGAGTTATATATCGCTCTCTAAACCCAGCAGAGTTTGTGGAGGAATATTTAAGTTCACCTATTATTCAAAATCCACGTTTTCATGTCTTTTATACATGAACGTGTCCCCTCTGTGTAAAGAGACTCTGAGCTGATAACGCTTATATTCATCTGAAGTGGGTCATTGTGCAGAATGAGTGCTTTTGGTACTTAAAGTATATTTTCATGCCAATACTTTTCAGTGTATTTTGAAATCAGGACTTGTAATGGAGTACTTTGACACCATAGTTGTTGTACTTTTACTTAGGTGAAGGATCTGAGTACTTCATAAATGCATTACTTGAGTAAAAGTACTCAGTTACACTCCAACACCGTCTGTGTATCTAACAAAAGATAACGCCATTAAATGGACCTAATTACTTACTAATGTACCTGAATGTGTACTTCTATAAATTGTAATCGTTTCTATTAATACTATATATGTGCTTCGTCTCTATCTATACTTTGCTGCAACAATGTACATTTCATCCTCTGTGGGACGAATAAAGGACTTCTGATTGTGATTAAGGATGTTTCAGGGTGGATTTAAAGGTCTCTTATCGTGCAAAATGCACTTTTTAATGTAATAGTGTGTTAGTCAGAGATGAATCCAGAGAGAAATAGTACACAGTGTGTCTCGGTTCAAAGAGGTGTGTCTGCCAGCCGCCTGTAGGGGGCACTTTAACCCATATTTCTCTCTCTTTGGGAGCAAAATGTTCTTTCTGATCCGCCCTCCATCAGCTGCTGCAGCCACCAACCAAACAGGGAACAGGAGGCACTTTTTAAAAAATGCAGCGCCGGGTTTCATCCCTTTTGCAGGATTACGCTCCCCCCGTTTGTGGAAATGTGGAGAGACTTTAAACTCAGCAGAAATAGTTTCCATATGACTGACTCCCCAACTGTGATTATCTCTCAAAGAGCTGTTTCTCCGCATGCATAACAACAAACATGCAGGAGCTGTGTGTTCACATGCATGGGGACACACAGGGCTGTGATTGAGCTGAAGTCACCAGCCTTTTGTTCTGTGTGGACCAAACTCCATGCATCTGTTTTACCATTTAAACATAAATTAGCAGAGGTTATTATTACAATAATGTATATATTAAGTTAAGTTGGACCTTAGTAGGGGAAACACATGTGTTATAGCAACAACAGAATTAGACAGAAACAAAGAAACACATGAGAATATACAAAGGGATAATAATACATATTAATAATAATACAAATAACATGAATGTACATTCACACATATATGATATTGTCTGTATATATATATATATATATATATATATTTGTGTGTGTGTGTATATATTTAAAGAGCTGGATGTGATTGATTGTATTCTGCCGGTAGGAGCAAAGTGCTCCTGTTACAAGAAGAACCCACGTGAACTCAGGCTCCACTCTGATTGGCTGGAAGCCTCTGCACGTGCCCTTATGAAACGTGCAGGCAAAAGACGATCTGCAGGGGGCGGAGCTAGAGGAAGAGGAGGAGGAAGAGGAGGAATGGGAAGGAGAAAAGAGGGAGGAACGCTGCGGTATCAGAGAGGGTTCACTCATCCCAATGCACAAAGCTTTACTATAACATATACCGTTTTTATTTGTATTTAATATGCTTTTGTTTGCATGGGATTGTCTATAAAAGAGATTTTTTACCAGGTTTGAACAATAACATTTTCAAATATGTGGACAAAAAGACAAATGCACACACTTCAAATAGTGTACAATGTAAAACAGTGTACAAACAGTATATATATTGCATGCAACTTACAATTTTACAACATCAAATCAAAGTACACAAGCCTACAAGTCAACTTGTGGACTTAGAAAATGATTTTGTTAAAGGTTTGAACAGGTTTGGGAACAATTCAAAACAAACACCGTGAAATTGTTTAAAATGGCATAAAAATAACATTTCACAGCATACAATAATGTACACACGCCTTTAAGTCATCTGTGGACTCAAATATGTGTTTTTTTTGTTTGACAGACAAATGTAAAAAAAAATATAAAAAGCATGTTTAAATGGCATACAAATTCTATTTCACTGCATACAATCATATGCACTATCTTATAAGTCATGCGTGGAGTCAAATATGGGGTTTTCTTTCTAGTTTGACAGAAAAATGTAAGAAAAAAAATGTTTAAAAGCTATACAAATTACATTTCACAGTATAAATCATATGCACAAGTACACAATCATAAACTTGAAATAAGTGTCTGAAAGCTTAAACTAACAGCATATGACTTTGCTTTAAGAGCGTGGGTGACAGTTTGAGATAGTTGGTGGTTGTAGTAGTAGTAAGAGGAGGAGTTAGGGGGAGATGGTGAAACACCCCTGCAAGAAATAGTGGACAACGTGGCTCTCAAAGCATGTTCCTGTCTACCTGCTGAATGTCTCACTGACAGAATACTACTATAAAGGTACAGAGGGGGAGAACACATAATCCCTGCCTTCAACATGCCATACAAATACCAAACCGGTGTACTATGAGTGCCACATTCCTCACTAATGACGGAGAGAAAGTCTATTTTCTGTGCCTTTTATCATAAAGGGGATTATAGTGAGTGACCCTGGTTTCTGTATGTGAACGTTAACCCAAACTGATTTAATAAAGCTTCATAAAATCTGACTTCAAAAGTTGTTAAAATACATTTTACTTTGTGGCAGAATGGCATGCATTCATATGGGGTATTCGATGTAATCACATAAATAACACAGATCTGACAGACAGACAGGCAGTGAGACACCCGGCTTCTTCTCACAATCCACGTGTGTCTGTCTGTCCTAACTTTACGCGCCACCGTTTTCCTGGAATCCCATCCTGCAACGTATCCCTCCGCGAAATAGTCCCTTAGTTCAATGCGTATTAACCAAATGTGCCCCTTTGCGTGTTTTTTCCGCCAGGATTATATCGAAAGAGGAACCGACGGCGCACATATTGGTGATACATTTTCATGTCATGGTCGGTTTTTGGCTCGTTTGGTTGTTTTGGCGCGGTTTTGCTGCGTGCGGAAGGACACAGGCGGGTGGAGGGATATATATGAAGCATTCTCCGCCGAGCCACACCTACTCTGTGTTCGTCTGCGCGGAGGGACTATCCTGTCAGGAAATACCATGCTGCCCTGCTCTCTCTTTAACTTTACACGCAGAAAATCTCACCCCAGAAGACACTTGTAGTTTTTCCTCTCTCTCTTTGTTGGATTTTACCTCGGATATTTACGCACGGGTTTCTCTATTGTTGTCTTTTTTCCATTTTCCTGCATTTTGACTCCCTCTCCTGTAAGGACAATTGAAGGTAAGGCGTGCAAAATCATTAAAAAATGCTAAATGTATATTATTCTACTAATATGGCATTCATATCAGCTTATAAATGCGTGTTTAGTGTGCTAGTGTGCGTGCTTTTCTTGCAAAATGTGCATTGTGTGTGGTACGTGGTGGAAGAAAAGCCGGTTTCACGTGGGGACACCATGCTTTGCACATGTGAGCTTTAAAGACCGGCAGGGCGGGTTCACATTTGCATTAATCCGCTGCTTTTGCTCCTGTTGTATTACAAAGGAAACATTGCAGATACTTTAAACTTGTTGACATGGTTTTTTTTGTAAATGCGTCACTTGTAAATGCACTTAAATCGTGTTTAAATGTACACATGTTGTCACAAAGTGGTGATAAAGCATGCAGTCAGTGTGATTTATTAAGAGTTACATCTGCACAAAGAAAAACCTCAGTGAGAATTGTATGTTTTATTTTACATTTTGAGTAAATGCGTCACTTGTAAACCGTGCATGCAGTCGCGGTGATGTATACAGCTGTAGTGAATCTACATCGAGGAACAGTGAACATTTTGCAATTTTCCACGTGTTTACATTACATTTGGAGTAAATGCGACACTTGTAAGCACGTACACACATTGTTTTATTACAGGAATACACACATGGTGTGCACTGATTAAAAGCATGATTAATATATCTTTACAGGATCAACTTTAAACCTGAATTGAGATTTTTTACATTTGACTCATGCCTACTGATGGCATGACTTGATATGGGATTAACACTGATTTAGTGTTGGGTTTAAGTAGTGCGTAAATAGCGTCATTAACACTTAATTAGTAATATTTGAGTGTCTTGTATAACACGGCTCTGTATTTGAGGTTGTTGGCTCAGGTTTCCCAGGCTGCCATGTTACATAAAGGCTGCCTTTAACTCGCTGTCTGCAGCACACACACTGCTGCTTTGTTCTCACACACTGCCTGCTATACATGCACATACCATAAGACCCCATAGGAATACCGCTGGATTTTCCCCTCACTCAGCCTGCTCCACTTACAGCTTTTACTGGTTACATTTAAGGCTTTTACAGCGTTTGTATTATTATTATGAAAGCATGGTTTATAGCAGCATGTCCTGGCTGGTTAGCGCTTGGAGCTTTTTAAATGCTAACTACCCTCTTTGTGCTGAGCAAAGCAGGTTTAGTATGTCAAATAAGTTGTGAAACGGTAGCAATGGGTCCTGGGAAAACACAAAAGCCTCCTTTTCCACCCTGAGGGTTTTGCTTTCCATGCCAGCACGTAGCCGGGGAAGCTTTTGATTCACTTTCCAGGGTGGGGATAGGTGTTAGGTTTGGTCTCCCAGCTGTTGCTGTTATGTCACATGGATGGGAGGGTGTTAAAAGTGTTTTTTCTGTGGGGGATTTGGGGGAGCATTTTGGGGCGGGGCTACGATGATGTAAACACTGATAAAGAGTGGCTCATAGTGGGGTCGGGTCTCAGTCTGGAGGAACTGGTTTAATCTTTCACTACAACTCGGATTACTACATTTCAACACTCTGGATTTTAACCCCTTGCTACCTCTTTCTTCCTCAGATTCTACCAACATGCTTCAAAGCTTCTCCCAGTCTCAGGACTGGCTTTACACAGAGCCGCTGTTGTTTGACGATGAGTTCTGCCAGAGTTTGATGAAGGACCTACAGAGTCTGCCGACGCCCCCTCAGTCTCCTCCGATGAAGCCGGGTTTGGGCGGCACCAAGCCTCTCTCCAAAGAGGACCAGCTGAGCTACGTGTCTGACATTCTGCTGGAGGACCACGACATGCAGCTCAACTGGAACTCTGACTTCTTCCACAGCCAGGAGAGTAAAGAGGGGGATGTGGGAGAGCCCTGCTCCCCCCTGGAGGAGGAGGAGGGCGGGGAGGACTGTCTGTGGCAGTGCCTCTCCGGAGACAAGAGTCTGGAGGAGAAGCTGGTGTCCTCCATGCTGGGCTCCAGCCCGCTGCTCTCCGACATCAACACCTCCATCTTCGAGGAGATCGCCGGCTCCACGCTGGACTGCCAGAACCTGATGGAGCCTGGAGAGGCCACGTCGGACTACGGCTCCACCGGGGGGGAGCTGTCCACCTACTCCTCCAGCGACTCTGGTGAGATAATAATAACAATAATAATAACAACAAATCCACCTACTCCTCCAGCGACTCTGGTGAGACAACACCTCTTGAGTCCTTCAACAAAACTCACTTATTCAAGAATTATTTGCTTTTATTATCATTTGTACATGGCTGCAGTGTAGATATTTGTACATGGCTGCAGTGTAGATATTTGTACATGGCTGCAGTGTAGATATTTGTACATGGCTACAGTGTAGATATTTGTACATGGCTACAGTGTAGATATTTGTACATGGCTGCAGTGTAGATATTTGTACATGGCTGCAGTGTAGATATTTGTACATGGCTGCAGTGTAGATATTTGTACATGGCTACAGTGTAGATATTTGTACATGGCTACAGTGTAGATATTTGTACATGGCTACAGTGTAGATATTTGTACATGGCTGCAGTGTAGATATTTGTACATGGCTACAGTGTAGATATTTGTACATGGCTACAGTGTAGATATTTGTACATGGCTGCAGTGTAGATATTTGTACATGGCTGCAGTGTAGATATTTGTACATGGCTACAGTGTAGATATTTGTACATGGCTACAGTGTAGATATTTGTACATGGCTACAGTGTAGATATTTGTACATGGCTACAGTGTAGATATTTGTACATGGCTGCAGTGTAGATATTTGTACATGGCTACAGTGTAGATATTTGTACATGGCTACAGTGTAGATATTTGTACATGGCTGCAGTGTAGATATTTGTATATGTCTGTAGTGTAGATATTTGTACATGGCTACAGTGTAGATATTTGTACATATCTGTAGTGTAGATATGTACAAATTAAATGTATTATTATTCATCCAGTGAGAATACACCCCTTGAATCCTTAAATCCTCTCAAAAGTCACGTATTCAAGGTATTCTGATTCTGATAAGGTTTTATTAGATAAGATAAGCTTTCATCCATCCCTGTAGGGAAATCACTTTGTTACGACGTAGGGACAGTGCTGCTGATCAGTGATGCCCTGCCTTTTATTTATTTCAAGTATCCATGGGAAAAAGTTATGTAGAGACAATATAAAGAAAAGTAGGTCAACATATAACAGTAGTAAGTGATACCAGCGACTCCGGTGAGATAAGGGTTAATTTGATAAGATAAACTTTCCTTCACCCTGTAGGGAAATCAGATGATCTTTATTCGTCCCTCAGTGGGGTGTTATTGTGTTGCAACAAAGGGACCTTGCCCTTTGTCAACATATAACAGTAGTAACAACAAGAAATCCAGGTGTCGGCAATGAGAGGGGAACACAGGACAAGGGGGTAGTAATAACCAACATGACAACAGCAGCGAGTCAAAGCAATGATTAGATTTTAAAAAAGGAAGTGAAAGTCCAAATGATAAATAACAATAATATTATAAAAACAGAATAAGCAGATACAAGTTAAAATAACAATATATAAAGGCAAGTACAAGTAACAACAATAAACAAAGAAATACATGATAATAAGAAAATAAAAAAGGAGGTAACAGATGTGAATAAATCATAATAAATATGTATTTTTATTCTATTATGAGACTTTAGCTTGAGTCTTTAACCCTTAATTATCTTAACCTTTAACAAGGCGCTCTCCTTATTGCGTTAAGTGTTTGACTCCAGGTTAATCTTCTTATCCTGCAGCATCTTATCAGCGTGAACGCTCCTCTCAGATCTCTGGCATTCTCTGATAATCCCAGTTAGTGGCTCTGAGCCCAGACTGTCTATGTTAAGCCCCGCCCACAGTCTATCTAAAGCCACGCCCACCTGTAAACTGCAGCGGGCGGGGCTTAAATCACCGGCTGACTGACACATGAGAGGTTTTAAAGCTGGATAATTGCCTGTGTGTGTGATAGTGTGTGTGTGTGATAGTGTGTGTGATAGTGTGTGTGACTCAGGCTTGGCGGTAACACTTTGCGGCTACATCCATTAACTCCTGACGACTCATTTTACCGCCTTCTGGTTATAAACAATCACAATGTATTAGCTTTTAATGCAACTACTATTTTACTTTATAATACTTTTCAATATATAAATAAAATGATAACAATCACAAAAAAACAGGAATATAATTAATTATAAATAAAAAAAAACAACAATATTTAAAAAATAAAATAAGCTGATAAAAGTTGAATTAAAACTATTTAATAAGACTGTAAATGTAAAGATAAAAACGGGATACATATAATAATGTAAATAAAAATCGTGACAATCTGATAATAAAATATAAAAGATAACAAATAGTTTTAATTTTTACCTTTTTAGCTTTTCGTTCTGCTATTTTACTTAATTGCACTTTCCAAGTGTGTGTGTGTGTGTGTGTGTGTGTGTGTGTGTGTGTGTGTGTGTGGCACACCAATTTCCTTCGGGATGAATAATGTCCTATCTTATATTAACCCGTTTCTTCTTCTTGTGTTACAGAGGAGGAGATAGACGTGGTGACGGTGGTTCGGTGCTCCTCAAGCCCCTCCCCTCGCACCTCATTGGCCGACCTGTCCGCCCGTCAGCAGAAACAGGAAGAGCAACAGCGAGCACAGCAGCGCCAACACTTTGAGATCCAATCGCAACACAATTACGCCGCTCCGTGTCCCGCCTCTCCGCCACCTTCGTCCAACAAACGCTCGAGAGGAAGCGACGGATCTTCGCGATATCGTCACTCGTCGAGAAACTCCTCGTCTTCTTCTTCGTCGCGGTACCACAGCCACAGTCATCATCATCATCATCACAACAATAGCAGCAGCAGCAGCAGCAACTCGTCACGAAACTCCACGGAAACGGAGGATGAAGAGGAGAGGCGGCGAACGCACAATGTCATGGAGAGGCAGCGGAGAAACGAGCTGAAAAACTGCTTCGTTCACCTGCGAGACAACGTGCCCGAACTTTCCAACAACGACAAGGCGTCAAAGGTTGTGATCCTGAAAAAGGCGAGAGATTGCATTTACGGTTTGGAAGATGAAGGACATCGACTTCAATCCAAGAGAGACAAACTGAGGGTGAAACAGGAGCAGCTGAAGACTCGGTTAGAGAGGCTGCGAAGCTAAAAGGCAGCGATTTGAGTTTGTTTTAAGTGACAATGCAAGGGGAGGGTGGGGGGGAGAGACTGTACAAAGAAAAGGGGATACAGATACAGGATGGCGTCATGCTGCAAAGAGCGCACAGAAGTTTGACTTTCTTGTAACGATAATAGCGCTGGACTGAGCAGACATGCTGCCAACGGAAACACACTCATTGCCTCAGAATTCATTATTCTCATGCCTTGACGGCTGATTGTTGTAGAGAGTAGGAGGGTTTTTGTTAACAAAGCGAGCAGATTTTTTATTTTTTTAAAGCTTGGCTGAACGCACACTGAAAGACAAAGACAATATATATAACAAATGTCTTTATCGTTTCTTTTGGGGGATACCAAATGGTGCAGAAGCCATGAAGCTGGGAGCCACATCAGCTCAGGAGTTGAGTGAAACTTGAATGTTGTGTTTTCAGGACGTCTTATAGCCATACTAACCAGTGATCCCTCCACTCTGACAGGTGTCTGATGCTGGCTTCCAAGTTCTCTGTTCAAATGCACTTCTGTGTATTCCAATTTAGTCCCAAATCTAATGCTTTTTGAATGATTTTGGATCAGAAACGAGGGTTTTTCAGTGTGCCTTCAACCTGTTTGGCCTCAGGCCGAAGCACCACTCAGTTATCAGGTTAATGACAGTACTTAGAACAGGTAGTAATAACAATGCTCGGCATAAGTTCAGCTCGGAGTGTTTTCTCAAGTTGAAAACATGGGAATAACTTTGTATTTAAATATTTCGTTATAAATTGTTTAAACTCAAAGGTAGCCATATTAAAAATGCAGGTTATTGTGAGGAGACTGAACCCGGGGAGGTGAACCTAAAGTCGTGCTTTCATAGCAAATCAGCCAAAGTCGAGATGAAAAAAAAAAAACATTAAGATTCTTTCAAATGCAAAAGAAACGGAGACAAACCGGTGTCGTCCTGATATTCAAAGGTTAAAGTTCGGAGGACGCTGCAACGAACAATACTGTGATATTTACATCTATAGCAAACAAGTGTACATTTAAAAAGCATTTTGACTATTAAAAGATCGATTGATCCAAAAAAAATGATCCATTAGTCATTGACCTCATGAAACTTCACTTGTCGTGAGAAACACCATTAAAAGAATAAATAAGATTGGCCATGGTTTCATGAATGAAAGCCACTGAGCA
Source organism: Gymnodraco acuticeps (assembly GCF_902827175.1). Taxonomy (NCBI): domain Eukaryota; kingdom Metazoa; phylum Chordata; class Actinopteri; order Perciformes; family Bathydraconidae; genus Gymnodraco; species Gymnodraco acuticeps. Next base: position 14,171 of record NW_022991625.1, read on the forward strand.
GCATTTCCATGTTAAACAGCGTCATTTTGTGTCCAATTAAACTTGTGTTTTTTTTAGTATACGCTGACGCCACCATTTAAAAGTTAAATTGAACGCTGTACATGTTCATCTTGGCTGAATTGAAAAGCCTGAAATATCTTTAATTTGGTTGAATGTTTAACTGAATGCTATTATAACGCTAAATATTAATTATAGCCAATGCTCTCTCCATTAACGTGCTGTCTTTGTCAAGAAATGTGCAAATGTAAGGTAAACATTTGCTTGTCTTGGTCAAATGTCTTAAAAAATGCATCCTGTTTTTTATGAATGGAGTTCTCCCTCGAGTGTACTTGAACAGACCCTGGTTGTTGGGAATAATGAGAGTTGAGGTGTTTTTTTTTACGGTAAAAACCTGTTCTGCCTTGAAATGCATTCTGTTCAGGACTTCCTGTTGGATCATGTCGCTGTCTGGTTAAAACCTCATTTGCTTCCTACATGTATTTTATTTTCAATTTCCCATTTTCATGGGATTTCAGGTTCTAAATAACTGCCTCCTGAAGTCAATATGTGGTTTTAACAAGACGGCAAAGGGTGATGTTTGTTTGTAAATGGAGGTAGAGGTGTTTTGTTGTTTAAATGGTAAAAACCTGTTCTGCCTTGAAAATTAATTCTGTTTTTGATGTCGCTGTCCGGTTAAAACGTCGTCTTCTAACAAGAGTTTTATATTATCCTCGGACGCTTCAGCTCCTTGGAGTTTTAACCATTTTCTGAAGTAACGAGACAGCGACGACGATCATTTCTTTGTTCTTAGCATGAAAACCTACCTCCACCGGGTTGCAGTCTGTTCTGCAATGTTAACGTTTTTTCTGGTTTAAATATTGTACAGATTTTTAAAAGAATATGTAAATATTTTTGTTATTGTATCATAAATTATTTGAGTTGCTTTTTGTTTTTCATTTTGAATTTGAGGATTGAAAAGAAATGTTATCCTTTACCAAGCAGCACTTTTTTTTCTAAATATTGTCGTAATTAAAGAATGAATAAGAGCTGGGAAGTCTGTGGTTTTATTGCACGTGCACACACACACACACACACACACACACACACACACACACTTATACAGTCAACTGGAAAACTGTTGCACTTTTTGGTATTTTAATAGTAAAGTAATACAACTTTAGAGCCAACTAAACAATATAATACACTACATGTCAGTAGGCCCTTGCTAAATCATACTAAATGGGCCAAAGATGGCAGATTATTAGGCAAATGCATTGAAAGAATGTACACAGAAAATCGATCAAAACAAGTGCCATTAAACGTGACACATGGAAAAAATGGGAAAGTAGTTTTCCCGCCTTTTTTAACAAACTGCGCTTATTCTGTTGAGAAAAAGCTGTAGTCTAATTTCGGCCTCAGCTTAGAGTCTTAGACTATTGTCACATACAATGCCTTGCAAACGTATTCACCCGCTTGGCATTGTTCTTGTTTTATTACATTAAAACATTTAATTTGATTTTTGGAGAATTTGTATTTGATGTACACAACATGCCTACAACTTTGAAAATGCAACACATATTTTTTATTGTGAAACAAACAAGAAATAATAATGAAAAAGAAAAAAACATGAGGGTGCATAACTATTCACTAAAGTCAATACTTTGTAGAACCACCTTTTGCAGCAATAACAGCTGCAAGTCTCTTGGGTCTATAAGCTTGGCACTGGGATTTGCTTCCATTCTTCTTGGCAAAACTGCTCCAGCTCCTTTAGGTTAGATGGGTTCCGCTCGTGTGCAGCCATCTTTAGGTCATACCACAGATTTTCGTCTGGGTTTTGACTAGGCCACTCCAAAACGTTTAAATGTTTCCCCTTAAACCACTCTAGCTTTGCTTTAGCAGTATGCTTTGGGTCATTGTCCTGCTGGAAGGTGAACCTCTGCCCAAGCCTCAAATCTCCTGCAGACTGAAACACAATTTCCTCAAGTATTTCCCTGTATTTAGCTCCATTCATCACTCTTGCTTCACTGTGGGGATGGTGTTCTGAGGGGGATCAGAGGTGTTGGGTTTGCGCCAGACAAGGCGTTTACCTTGATGGCCAAAAAGTTCAATTTTAGTCTCGTATGACCACAGGACCTTCTTCCACATGTTTGGGGAATCTTCCACATGCCTTTTGGCCAACTCCAAACATGTTTTCTTATTTTTTTTGCGACTCTTCCATTTAGCCCAGCTCTGTGGAGTGTACGGCTTACTGTGGTCCTATGTACAGATTCTCCTCTCTGCTGTGGAGCTTACCAGCTCCTTCTGGGTTATCCTCGGCCTCTTTGTTGCCTCTCTGATCAATGCTCTCCTTGCACGGTGTGAGAGTTTTGGTGGGCGGCCCTCTCTTGGCAGGTTTGTTGTCGTGGCATATTTTTTCCATTTTAAAATAATGGATTTAATGGTGCTTCATGATGTTCAAAGTTCGTGAGATTTTTTTATAACCCAACCCTGTCTCATACTTTTCCACAACTTTGTCCCTGACCTGTTTGGAGAGCTCTTCATGGTGTCGGTTTCTTGCTTAGAAATGCCACTTGCTGTGGTATGGAAGACGGAGGCCTTCTACAACAGGTGTATATATACAGAGATAATGAGGCACTTGATTGCACACAGGTGAACTTTATTTAAATAACTGTGTGACTCTGAGGGTCTTTGTTTGGGCTAAATAGCAAAGGATACATCCATCCATCCATCTTCTCCCGCTTATCCGTGGTCGGGTCGCGGGGGTAGCAGTTCCAGCAGAGAGCCCCAAACTTTCTTTTCCCTGGCGACATCAACCAGCTCTGACTGGGGGATCCCAAGGCGCTCCCAGGCCAGCGAAGAGATATACTCCCTCCACCTGGTCCTAGGTCTACCCCTTGGTCTCTTCCCAGCTGGACGTGCCTGGAACACCTCCCTAGGGAGGCGCCCAGGTGGCATCCTAACTAGGTGACCGAACCACCTCAACTGGCTCCTTTCGACGCGAAGGAGGAGCGGCTCAACTCCGAGTCCCTCCCTGATGACCGAACTTCTCACCTTATCCCTAAGGGAGACACCAGCCACCCTGCGGAGAAAACCCATCTCGGCCGCTTGTATCAAAGGATACATGCTCAGTTTAAAAAAATGTTTAATGTTTTAAAATGTTTAATGTTTTTTTGCTTCACCAATTTTGCCTGACATTGTTTGAGGTTTTGCCATAAAATCCCTCCAAAAATATTATATTATTTTTGGTTTTAATGCAAGAAAATAAGGCAAGGGGGGTGAATACTTTCACAAGGCACTGTAAGTGACTAAATGATTCAGAGCATACACTATTTCCAAACAATCAGAAGGAATCCTGATGTATCAGATTGTGACTCATTAGGCTTTTAAGTAACTCCAATGTCAACACCTGACTCAGCATTTAATCACTTCCTGTCCCCGGGCCTGGAGGTCAATGGTTTTCTGAATGTGTTTTTGGTCGTTATCCAGAAATAAGGTCTGTGGTTTACACAAACTGAAGAGATTTTTATTCTACAACATAAAATACTCCACTGGTGAATTTAAAAACGGCAGTTGCTAACAAGTGTCTAAATGAGACGACTAAATGTCATCCTGCCCAACATGAGCCTCCTATAGCTTAGCGGTGGTGACGTGAAGTCATGTGCCCGTGCTGTAGTTCCTTTATAGCCCAACATTAGCCACCTTTAGCTTAGCGGTGGTGAGGTGAAGTCATGTGACCGTGCTGTAGTTCCTTTATAGCCCAACATTAGCCTCCTTTAGCTTATCGGTGGTGACGTGAAGTCATGTGACCGTGCTGTAGTTCCTTTATAGCCCAACATTAGCCACCTTTAGCTTAGCGGTGGTGAGGTGAAGTCATGTGACTGTGCTGTAGTTCCTTTATAGCCCAACATTAGCCTCCTTTAGCTTATCGGTGGTGACGTGAAGTCATGTGATCGTGCTGTAGTTCCTTTATAGCCCAACATTAGCCACTTTTAGCTTAGCGGTGGTGACGTGAAGTCATGTGACCGTGCTGTAGTTCCTTTATAGCCCAACATTAGCCACCTTTAGCTTAGCGGTGGTGAGGTGAAGTCATGTGACTGTGCTGTAGTTCCTTTATAGCCCAACATTAGCCACTTTTAGCTTAGCGGTGGTGACGTGAAGTCATGTGATCGTGCTGTAGTTCCTTTATAGCCCAACATTAGCCACCTTTAGCTTAGCGGCAGTGACGTGAAGTCATGTGATCGTGCTGTAGTTCCTTTATAGCCCAACATTAGCTACCTTTAGCTTAGCGGTGGTGACGTGAAGTCATGTGACCGTGCTGTAGTTCCTTTATAGCCCAACATTAGCCTCCTTTAGCTTAGCGGTGGTGACGTGAAGTCATGTGACCGTGCTGTAGTTCCTTTATAGCCCAACATTAGCCACCTTTAGCTTAGCGGTGGTGACGTGAAGTCATGTGACCGTAATGTAGTTCCTTTATAGCCCAACATTAGCCACCTTTAGCTTAGCGGTGGTGACGTGAAGTCATGTGACCGTGCCGTAGTTCCTTTATAGCCCAACATTAGCTTTTTACTTCAGAAATCATAAAGTGGTGTTAATATGTGGAGATTATCCTACTGAACAAAACGTGCAAGTATCATAAACGTTTGTTTAACACAGAGATTATTTTCTGCAATATTCCAGAATCCAATGGAAATATTCCATTGGCTTTGGTCCAGGGTCAGCCTACAAAAATACGTAATCTCTGCACCACTTATTACAACCCAGTCTCACGGCATTTCGTGTTATTGTCACAAAATTAATTTAATCTATTGAATCGTGTTCACCAACACGATTTTCCCCTTTTTTTCGTGTCACACAGAACGATTTTAAAAGCAATGTATTTATATTGGTAGTATGTTTCGTGCCTGCAGCACGTCTTTTTGTCCGGTCGGGTCTTGGAAGACCAGAAGCTGTGGGGTTCATAAAAACATGTTCTTACTCAATATCTTACCCTAAGCCTAAACCTAACCCTTTTATCTTAATTTATATAATGTCTGAGTTTTTTTGCCGTCCGCGAGGAAAAGAAATGGGGCTCAGAGCCTCAGGATACTGAAATCTGTATTTTTTCAAATCTGTTTTTCCTTCTAATTTGTTATTATTGGTTTTAAAATCGTTCTGTGTGACAATAAAAAAATGGGAATTCGTGTTGGTGAACACGAATCAATAGATACATTTTGTGACTATAACACGAAATGCCGTGAGACTGTGTTGCTTATTAGCTTCATAGTTTAAAGCTTAGGAACACTAACCAAGCTGCATTGTTGTTTGTGATAATGTGTAACTACTGCTTGTAGTATTTTGCCTTGCAGTTATATAACCAAACGTATGAGACATTTATATAATATTCCAAATGAGAGGTCAATCCCAGCCCCTATCTGTAGATCTCCCAGGTGTGAGACATGTGGATGTTTCTCAGGCCAAAGTGTGAGGCCTCTGCAGGTAGATGAGTTGTGCAATGTGAACTCAGTCCATGTGTGTGTGTGTGTGTGTGTGTGTGTGTGTGTGTGTGTGTGTGTGGGTGTGTGTGTGTGTGTGTGTGTGTGTGTGTGTGTGTGTGTTTGTGATGGTGTTATGCTGTGTTATCTCGTTCCTGTGAAGCGTAGGCGTTTTCTTTTAAATTCCCTTCTGGAAACCGTTTGCTTTACTAGTTCAACAGCCAGAGCTTCAGTGTTCACAAATATTCATAATATCTCTGTGGGTTATTGCTTATTGTCTTTACAAGGTGTCAATTAAGCTTTTTTATAAATAAAGGTAAAAAAGAAAAAGAAAAAGTGTTTGGGGAGACATTTGTTCCATTGAAACCCCTAAACATGTTGCATTTAGCGGATTAAGTTAAATGTGGGGTAGGTAAGTTTGAGAAACCGGCTCGAGATACACTTTTTGTTATATTCCATGGAATGCTCTTAACATCCCGATAGCAATGAATATCTGAAGTGCTTTGACAAAAAATCCATTAAAGAATGTCATCTGCGGAAGCCGTGGCGCTGTAAAAAGCACGACCAATCCTCTGAGCCGGCTAAAGTAACTGGATGGCCTACCTGCCTGTCAGCCTTCCATCTGGGCACAAACTTATCTCGTGCCCTCATTGGTCATGTGCGCGTTCCTGTGTGTGTTGGAGGAGGGGCTCTGTGAGGATGTGGCAGATTTGTTCCGGCTGTGTATTTTCAGATTCTAGCGCACTCGAGCTGGTTTCTCCAAAATTACCTACCCCACCTTTAGTAGTGGATTCATATAGTGTGGATTTATGTTCCCAAACACATGTTTTCCGGTTCTAGGAGTCTTTCAATCAAATAAATTACAAAAGCTGGAGTTTGGTGGCGCGTTGAAGCAGCGTGCATTACATTTTTATTTATAAATGTGGCGTCATAGTTTTATCAGACATCCGTTTCCTCGAATAGATCAAATCTGTATTAGCATCTCTGTTTCCGATCCATTAGCAACTCATTCACCCCATCCCTTAGGATGTACAAAGCAAGAACAAAGTAACTGAGTCTTTTATTCAAGGATTATTAACTTTCATTTACCAATACAGGGTTGCACAATGAAACACAGCCTAGTCGAAAAACATGACAAAACAGAACAATTTTAACAACATTTAATTTCTGAAGACCCATCTTTTAAATTGAGCGAGGAATGGAAATGAAGCAACAACAGTAGAGCATTTTCCCCGGGATGATTATATAGCCATCATCTAAACATTAAACAAATTGAAATCAGATAAATATTGTCCACTAACTTCAATTTAGTAGTCCAACCTAACTTTTACTTTAACCCTATTGATGTAAACACAACTATGCACACAGTCATGTTGCTGATTAGCCTTGATGCTATATCCCAATTAATATGCTCTTGTTCTTGGTCTTGTTATTTTGTATATTTGTAAGCTGGCCTTGAATTTATCATCTCACTGGTTCCCTAGCAGGATAATCTCCACATATTAACACCACTTTATGATTTCTGAAGTAAAAAGCTAACGTTGGGCTATAACAGGGTTGCCAACTTTGGGTACCTGGCTGGAGTGAGATTTTGATATCATGGGTTTAATTACACATATGCGCACTAAATGACTGCTATCATGTCAGTAGCGGGACCTTAGCATATATATAGGATATATATAGGATATATATACAAATACACAATATTGGACACAGACTATAAAGTGCACAAAGTTTCATTCACTAATGAAAGTCAAACACATGTTTGTTTCCACTGTTTTATTGTAGGCCTGTCGCGAAAAGCAATTAATTGACTTATCGTACGATAAATAAAAATGAACTCGATAACTTTTCTGACCTCGATACATTTACATTTACATGAGGATGTGACTAGCAGTTTGAAAGGATGTACTTGAATTATTATTATATATTATCATGATGTCAGTGGTCTAAAATGGTCATACAACGGTGCCGACAATATTATCGTTTATCGCAATAATTTCCGGGAAAATGTATCCAACTAAATTAATTATCGTGAGAGGCCTATACATGAAACACACACACACAAACAAATCTACAGACTTACTCTAAACTGCCAAATATATTAATTAACACACTCTCACTCTCATACTCTTTGACTCTATTTTGGCCTAGTAGAACAATAAGCAGCAGACTTTTACTTGTTTATCATTTCTACTGGATCTCAGATCTGCGCAATACGGGTCGGGGATTGACCAACCGGCTCCCACTGCTCTGCTGTCTGTTAACGTTGTTAAGAGTGGTGGGGGCGGGGAGGGAGCGGATCGACAGCTTGAGCAGCTATCAACTCAACATTGTAAATTACTAACCAAAAACGATCGCCGGTTCATCTTGTTTTTGGCGTGAGAATAGTTTGGGCAGCGTGAGAGCGTGAGATTGAGAGTGAAAGCGTGTGTCACACGCCAGATGCGTGAGAGTTGGTAACCCTGGCTATAAAGAACTACAGCACGGTCACATGACTTCACGTCACCACCGCTAAGCTAAAGGTGGCTAATGTTGGGCTATAAAGGAACTACAGCACGGTCACATGACTTCACGTCACCACCGCTAAGCTGCAGGCGGCTAATGTTGAGCTATAAAAGAACTACAGCACGGTCACATGACTTCACGTCACCACCGCTAAGCTAAAGGAGGCTAATATTGAGCTATAAAGGAAGTACAGCACGGTCACATGACTTCACGTCACCACCGCTAAGCTAAAGGAGGCTAATATTGAGCTATAAAGGAAGTACAGCACGGTCACATGACTTCACGTCACCACCGCTAAGCTAAAGGAGGCTAATATTGAGCTATAAAGGAAGTACAGCACGGTCACATGACTTCACGTCACCACCGCTAAGCTATAGGTGGCTAATGTTGGGCTATAAAGGAACTACAGCACGGTCACATGACTTCACGTCACCACCGCTAAGCTGCAGGCGGCTAATGTTGAGCTATAAAAGAACTACAGCACGGTCACATGACTTCACGTCACCACCGCTAAGCTAAAGGAGGCTAATATTGAGCTATAAAGGAAGTACAGCACGGTCACATGACTTCACATCACCACCGCTAAGCTAAAGGTGGCTAATGTTGGGCTATAAAGGAACTACAGCACGGTCACATGACTTCACTTCACCACCGCTAAGCTAAAGGAGGCTAATGTTGGGCTATAAAGGAACTACAGCACGGTCACATGACTTCACGTCACCACCGCTAAGCTAAAGGTGGCTAATGTTGGGCTATAGAGGAACTACAGCACGGTCACATGACTTCACGTCACCACCGATAAGCTAAAGGCGGCTAATGTTGAGCTTTAAAGGAACTACAGCACAGACATGGCAGTGTACTAAAGGAATGAGACCAGATATCATCAATGAGTTGGCTGGATAGGGGAATATAGGTAGCATTATAAGTACTAACCAAGTTAGCTTAGCTCTTTTCCTCGTTGGTCAAACCTCCCCTGTGGTGTTTGGTTTGGCAGGTCTGACTAATAATACGTGATACAAAGACTAAGCGGGCATTATGTTTTGCTGCATTTGATCCACTATGCTTCCTCCTCAGGAGTCGCTGAGTGCATTTCTGCTATCTGCATTTCTTTCCTTGGACGATGATGGAGGTTAGGTAAAGATTGTTTTATGGTCTGAGAAGGAATGTAATCAGCAAAGTGTTGTATTGAGTAATATAAGCAGGTGTGTGTGTGTGTGTGTGTGTGTGTGTGTGTGTCTGTCTGTGTGTGTGTATGCATGTCTGTCTGTGTGTGTGTGTATGTGTGTCTGTGTGTGTGTCTGTCTGTGTGTGTGTATGTCTGTCTGTGTGTGTGTGTGTGTGTGTGTGTATGTGTGTGTGTCTGTCTGTGTGTGTGTGTGTGTGTGTGCTATGTAGGTCAAGGCGATCATGTGGATGTGATTGTCAGCTAACATATCGGTCCAAATGTCATATAAATCCGTTTGATGAGTGAGCGACAGATTAGGTTTGTTGTCTTATGAAAGAGTGCAGGGAGAGGCCTGATTGTGACAGTGCTGAATACACACAAACAATCACACACATGCTATCTATGTGCTAAATACACACACGCAAACACACACATACACACACTTTATCTCGGTCTGAAGTCTTGCTAACGCTGTTAAATACAGCGTTACATTTTACAGCTGGTAAAATGGAGTGAAGAGGTGGAGCTTCAGGCGATGAATCAATCGTTTATCATCTTATTGCTTCCTTTATTGGTTTATTGAGAGGAATACACATGTAAACAATGTCACGTTTAATTAAAGAGCAAATGGTGCAGTGTATTGACATCTGCTAGAGGTATTATTATAGCCAGCCTTGTTTCTGGTTTAAACACGTAATTCAAACAGGCGTTCAAAACCATAAAATAAAATAGAGATAGACAAACAATCCCTTCAAACAGTTCTAGAAACAACATTCAAAAACAACGACAACCAAACGAATAAACTGGATTTAAATAAAACAATATAGCTTCCCAACAAAAATGTACCCTAACCTTGTTTGAAAGTACCTACAATACCCAGGAAATGAATTAGTCTGCATGTTTGTTAGACATTTTAAAAAGCAAAAACCAATGGATTTTTAGCTTTCCCATCAGCTGTGATGAGGTGAGTTTGTAGCCTAGCAAGTAATCCATTCACAAAACGCCAATGGGATTGTTGCATTGGATTTTTCTAAAATGCATTGGGTTAGCAAAGAAACCGGAGCAATGAATGGCCTCTCTGTCTCTTTTTATTTACTGTACTTATTAACCATGTTAACTTTATTGGAATGTATTCTAAGTGACATAAATTGAGCACAGCTGCTGCTCTCGATGAAGGAAGGAGGAAACAAAAAAATCTGGAGCCACAGGGCAGAGTATTTAATTTCGTTAGATTTTGGGTGGAGTGTCACTTTAAAGTCAAACTGTAACAGACCAAGCTGTGTGTGTGTGTGTGTGTGTGTGTGTGTGTGTGTGTGTGTGTGTGTGTGTGTGTGCGTACAGTAGCGGTGTTCTTTTGGCTTCTCATGTGGTTCAGTGACCTAGATTTACTGATTCATTCATTCTGATTCGCCTCATCACGGCAGAGAAAAATGGAAAAGTAATGCACTGGAGAGGGGGAAAAAATGAGAAAATAGGTGAGGAACAATTGAGAGGAACGGAGAAAAGCAAAAAAAGGGAGAAAGATGAGACATGACGCTGAGTTTGGCCATGTTTTTTTCCCCTGTACTCTGCAGGAAATAATGAGAGAGAAGGTTATAACACAACTCGGTCCAAACCACACTCTGAAAAACACACTCTCAACCACAATACTACACACACAACACACACTGCACACACACACATGCACACACACACACACAACACACCACACACACACACAACACACACACACACACACACACCCACACACACACCACACACACAACACACACAACACACACCACAACACACAACACACACACACCACACAAACACCACACCACACACAAACACACACACACCACACACACACACACACACACACACACACACACACACACACACACACACACACCACCACCCACACACAACAACACACACACACACACCACACACACACACACACACACACACACACACCACACACACACGCACTGAATCACAGTCCTACACACACTTGAGTCCTAAATGGAAAGATGGCTCAGAAGCTTTGGTTTTTTAACACAGGAATGCCGCCGTAGTGAGCTGGATTTGATGACTGGTGGCAAGAAATAGTGCCAAAATGTTCAAAGAAACCACTAAAACCAGTACTTTTTGAATATTTCTGAATGTACAGTTTCCATAAGTACACACAGTATTTTTGGAAATATCAGACCATCAGATTTGAGCCACTATACATCAAAATATGGCTAGCTTTAGACAGCTTTTTATAGCTTCTAGTCTGGTAGCATTTAGCTTCATGGAGCAATGCAAATGTAGAAGAAAGGAACCAAAAAAAGCCAGCGATATTAAAAACATTACTATTGTGTCTTGCATTCAGACCTCCACCAATAGGAAAGGACAAAAAATAACATATAAAAAAGAATATATATAAATCTAAAATGTTTAATCTAAATCTAATACAAATCTAAAAAAGTCTAAATCCCCTACAATTAGATTTTCATACTGTTTTTGAGGAACAGAAATATTGTTTTCTGGCATCACTTTCACATTTGACGTAGAAAATCAGCATTTTGGTATATTCACTTTCTCAGAGCTAATGGACAACAGCTTCGTCCAACTCTTTTTCTCCTGCGTGTTTTCTGCACAATATCAAATTGTCCTGGACTTAGTGTTCAAATTTCACGTGTGATTAAAGTCTTGCCAGTGTGATGCAGCTGTTCTCCGTCATCATCTCCATGAAATCACACCGAGAAGTGAAGTCCACTTTTAGCCTGGATGTGACTCAACAGCCGGTAACTTCTAGATTCATGAAAACTGACGCAGCTGCCCTACATTCCCCCTCATCTGTAACCCATTACCCAGAAGCCTTTGCTCCAGATGAGATTCCCTCGAGGTTCATTTCCTGTCTGCGCGTCACCTGCTGAGAGTCATGTTAACAGACTGAGGAGATTATATCAGCGCTCTGTCACCAGCACGGGATCCTGAGCTGGTGACAGAGTTGCAAGATTCAAGGCTTTGTCATCTGTACATTAGCTACAGTGTAGATATGGCCATTTTTGTATCTTTAACATTTCTTTTATGAATGCATCTTAGGTAACATTAAGCTGTCTTTGGCTCTGAAGTCACAGGCTCCTCCAACAGAGCAACATGAATATATAAAGGGCATTAAACAAATAAAACATATACAATAGTGCAGGAGAATGTTTGGAGACGTGCAAGTAAATACAAACAAAATAGAAATAGAGTGTGTGTGTGTGTGTGTGACCTGAGGCGATGCCAAAGTGTAAGTGTGTGTGTGTGTGTGTGGTAGTGTAGTGTGTGTGTGTGTGTATGTGTGTGTGTGTGTGTGTGTGACCTGAGGCGATGCCAAAGTGTAAGTGTGTGTGTGTGTATGTGTGTGTGTGTGACCTGAGGCGATGCCAAAGTGTAAGTGTGTGTGTGTGTGTGTGTGTGTGTGTATGTGTGTGTGTGTGACCTGAGGCGATACCAAAGTGTGTGTGTGTGTGTGTGTGTGTGTGTGTGTGTGTGTGTGTGGCCTGAGGTGATGCCAAAGTGTAAATATGTGTGCAGTTGTTCTGTTAAACTAGTATCACGCAGAGAAAATGAATGCATTTTGCTGCCAAGATGCTCCGAGGTAAAAGAGCTTCAGACTCACAGTGCAAAATGTTATGAACTCAGACACTCAGGGTATAGGACCCATTTGCACGACCCGGGAGACAGAGGTAAAGTATTGGTAAGATACTTTATTTTCCCAACAAAGCAAGATGAACCAAAAAAGGTCACTATCGAATCTCAGGATGAGAGGACAAAACATGAGAACAAAAGGAAATCGCTCACGTAGTGAGGAACAAAAACTTTTCTAGAGCACAAAGAGAGCATAGACCTGACGATGGCATGAGACAAGACAAACTGACACTGATCACAGGAGACACACAAGGGAAACACAATCAGACAATTAGACACACCAGGGAAACTAACGACAGGGAGGAAAACACAGGGAGAAGGACCAGACAAGAAACAAGGAGGAAAACATGACAGGGAGAAGAGAACAGCCAAACACCCATTACCAGACACACCAAACGAAAACCGTGACATGACATAGGAATCGTGACACTAAATGTTTTCAGTGTTTTCTACAGACGTCAGAAGTGGAGTAGAAATGTGGTGCAAATTCAATTCAATTCAAGGCTTTATTGCCATTTGCACATCAGCTACAGTGTAGATATGTCAATGCAAAACTGAAGTCACCGGCTCCTCCAACAGTGCAACATATAGGAGATATAATAAAACAGATGAAATAAGAGAATACAAATACAATAGAAATAGTGCAAGAAGAGTCTATATACAAGTAAATGGAATATGATATATTAGATAAATAATTAGCAAGATGCAAACAGATGAATGTTTATGGATGTTCTTTCAAAAGTTCAGGTGCCAAATATCAGAGGGGAAATATGAGGATGTTCTGCACAAACAGGCAAAGATAACCACATAACAAATGGAATAAGAGTTAAGCAAAAAACCTCATTTAAATTCACTTTTTCCTGCTGCAAGGCTCGTGGATCAGTGTTTAACCTCCCCGTATTGATCGAGCTGATTTCTGTGCAGCTGCTGTCAGATGAGCGTCTGATTGATCACTTCACATCTACCAGTTGACCCTTTTAAAAGTGTGTGTGTGTTGATGTGTGTTAAGCCCTGCATGCAGTGCTGTCGCTTCACACACCTCTGCATCCTTTAAACAAACGTTTGGTTTTAGAGATAACGGTGTTGGAGGATTCTTCAAACAACTGGATCATGTTGCAAAGTGTTTTACCAACACCTCTGTCCACTCACTTCTCTGTGCTGTTGTTTCTAGTTCCATAAAGCGACATTTTACCACTTTATTGCACAATAATGTTTCATACTATAGTATACTTCATGACATGCACAGAATCAAGTGCATAAAGAAATGGAAACATTGAAATTGTGTTGCAATGAAATGCATGAAGATCTGGTATATGTGCATTGGATCCATTCTTAAAATCTCTTCAGCTTATGTTGACCACAGACATCTGCAGAGATTACGGTGCTTTTTGTGAACAGCTTTATTTCTGATGTAAATGAATGCATTTTAAACATCAGGGCTTCGGAGATTGACCCCCTTTCGAAGCTAGACTCTAGTGGCAGTTTTTTAGTACCTCAGTGGAAGTTGGACTAGAAAAAAACCTTTTAAAATGAGTCTATTTACCTTTTTTACAATAGCGCTTTTCTAATCCACCTATTGCTTTATTACACAATATTATTTTATACTATAGTAAACTCCCAACAGTTAGCAAAGTTCCCTTTCTGTTTCACATGACCATGCCCCAGAATCATGTGCATGAAGATCTGGTATTTGGTATCAGCATTCGATCCTTTCTTAAAATGTCTTCAGCTGGTGTTAACCACATTTCAGCTTTCTAAGGTGCTGTTTACACGAGAACGCTAACGGTTGTATCCGCTACTTTTCTCTTTCCTATAGCCCGTTCGTTCACACGAGGCCGTAACGGAACCGTGAAAACGGACCCCGCAAACGATAACGGAAGTGGTACATTTCTAAGTTATGTCCTTGTTTTAAGAAAGGTGTCAAACTCAAGGCCGGTGGGCCAAATCCGGCCTGCAACTTCATTTAATGTGGCCCACAAGAGCTCTGAAGAATATAATATGTTTATTATTAGGGCCGGGACTCGATTAAAAAAATTAATCTAATTAATTAGAGGCTTTGTAATTAATTAATCGAAATTAATCGCATTTTTAATCACATATAAATATTTGACCTGAGAACAGTGAGAAGCAATTTTTTTCGCATGGATTTTAGTATACCATTAGGCGCATTCACACCGCAGTACTTTTCCCACAAAGGTTCATGAGAACTTAGTTCATGAGAACAAATGAAGCCGCTGACGTCACTTCTTCTTCTTCTGCTTCAGTAGAAGCTGCTAGGAGTCCCAGCAGCCTTCCGAGTAAATCGCCAGAACGCCGACACCTCCTCATCTCCACCGCTCCCATGTTTTATTTTGTGTTGCCATAAGTTAGTCTCTCTGCGTTTCTGCGCTGGGCTAATGCTAATGCTAATAATGCTAATGCGAGGATAATAAAATTCACAAAACTTTTTGGGAGTTTTACGGGGCGTGGTTTGCAATCCGCCCAGCCAATCAGAAATATAGCTCTTTTCTCACAAGAGAGCCGCACGAAAGTCCCTGCTCTCTAGCAGCTCTCTGCTCTCTAGCAGGGACTTTCGTGGGGGTAAAAAGGTTCTCATTAACTAATTTTAGTACCGGCTCTTTTTGGTGTGAACGCGATAAAAGAGGCTAACGTCCACGCTAGCTTCCACGCTAGCTGCTATATGTTTTGCATTGAGGTGATACTTGAGGCTTGATGTGCTGCGGTGATATGCGAATTCCATTTTGCATAATTTGCACACAACCGTGCTCTTATCGACGCTTCCATCCGTCCGTTTTTTAAAACAACATTTCCCACTGTTGTTCACTGTGGTTTGTTGTTGTCTGAAGTCATGAACGTTAGTTGGTGCTCCAGTATAATCGGTACGCCTGAAACTCATCCAGTGAGAAACGTTCCGCGGTGCAAAAATAAGTGCGATTAAAATGCGTTAATTTTTTTAACGCGTTAATTTTTGTGTAATTAATTAATCTTAATTAACGCGTTAAAGTCCCGGCCCTATTTATTATACAGTTACATGCCGATCTACAGAAGCACGTTAAGCCCATAAACTACATGTCCCACAATGCATCTCATTTTGTGACATGCGCACTGAAGAGACTTGCAATTATTTGCCCTAGACTTCTGCTTTCAGACGTAGTTAATTATGAAGTTATTACCCTGTCATAATAATCCAATGCAGAGGCAATAATGTAATACATTATTTTATATATATTATGTATTTATATATGTATATTTATATAGTCTTAAAGTTACAACCGGCCCTTTGAGTGCAACGATAATGCTAATGTGGCCCGCGATGAAATTGAGTTTGACACTGCTGTTTTAAGACTTGTTTCTGCACCTCTCTTGATTGCAGAACTGTGTATATTTCATCCTCTATCACCATTTAAATGACCCTTTGTCTTCATGGCTCTTCTTGGGGTTTGACGTGTGGAGTTAGAGCTCTTGAGGTGTTAGCACTCAGTCTCGGTGGTGTGAACTTGTTTCGTGTCACCCTGAGCTCATGTTTAATTTGTCTGAGACGTGGCGGCTGCGGCGTTTCACCTGATAGTGAAGAAGCTTGTTAACTCCTTCTGTTTGTTCCCCCCCCCCCCCGTCTGCTTCACTGAACCCCTCCCATCGTCCTCCAAATGTGTGAAAGTTCTCTCAATGAAGCTATCGACACGTCATTAGCATGCTAAAGGAGCGGCTCACCGTCTTTCTCACACTTTCTCTCCTCTGTTTTGTTGTTTTCGCTGCAGGAAACTCCGCTTCGTCTGCTTCCTCAAACTCTGACGGGACTGTGGGACTGTTTCCATCCTAAAAACTGAATATCTAACATTTTTAATCAAGCCTCGACAGAGAGTAGAGTTGATTTGTTAGCATTGGGGACATCCAAAAGTAACTGAGAGTATTTATGTTACTTTTATATTGTGATACTCATATTAAATTACATTTGTATACAGGTTACAAGTAACTGTAACTAATATATTGTTAAACTAACCCTCCTAACCCTGTTTATAGCATATAAAAGCATTTAAATGACATATTCTCACTGTAATGTGAACACCTTAAAGTTGCTTTGTAACTGTGTTTACGCTGCACACAGGTTCATAGGAACAATAAACTCAATCAAGGCTTTATTTGTCATGTGCCCAAAAGCTAAAGCGTAGTTTTGGCAATACAAATATTAAGTCTTGATATGTATACTTAAAATACAAGTACAAGGGATAAAATAGTGAATTGACAAATGGTTTTAGTAGGTTGAAGGAATAGGAAAATATGTACATATAAGATCGAATATAAGATGAAACAGAATGTATACTAACTACTGTAGTGCAGAGTAAATACGGTATACTCTAAAATAAGTGGCGTCTTAAAACAGATAAAACATTATACATAAAGCTATATACAGCTCAGGGGTTTAACAGTCTTATAGCCTTTGGAACAAAACTGTCCCAGAGTCTGGTCTGTTAAAGTTCAAACACATACAAACATGAAGTGTAGACATTAGGCCTGAAATACACTCATGCCTTCAGAGGTCTGGTTAGATTTTCAGATCAACCAACGCTGACTGAAGTGACTCACCTTATCAGATGTTGTGCAAAACCTCTATGTTACTTTTTGTAAACAGGTTTATTTCTGAAGCATTTGAAACATCAGGGGCTACGGAGATTGACCCTCTTTCGAAGCTAGAATCTAATGGCAGTTTTTTGGCACCTCAGTGGAAGTTGGACCTTTTTTAACAAAGTCTAGCTACTATTCAAAGGACTTTTAAAAATAGGAACAGTAAGTGCATTCAAATAGCGCTTTCCTAGACCTCTCACTATTCAAAAGTCTGTTTGAATGCAGTCATTTAACATTTCAAACAGACTTTTGAATGTGAGGTGGACGAGAAAAAACACTATTTAAATAAAAGAGTTTTCAGGTACTATGACAGTTTTAAAGCATACTTTTTAATAAATGAACACACCATATCCATACTGCTTTACCAGATCAGTCCCATGTGATTTACACATTGTGTTTTCTCTGTAATGGATCGCTGCACTTTCGTGTCCCAGTGAGGAGATTTAAATAGCTTGTTGTGAAATGAATGGAGATCAACGGCAGCCTGAAAGATTGTGAAATCAACTCCATGATCTAATTGTTCTGATAATATTTGATCGAGATCAGAAGTCGCACAACCTTTAAAAAAAAGCAAACACACACACTCATGTTTCTGCGGTCGCGTTGCTCCTGACCGTGCACTTTGATCTCTGATCCGATAGCTTTTTATCTCTGCTTCTTCGTAGAACCGGTGTTACTGAGTTCATGTAAATGAGAGCGAGGAGGGGGAGGTCCCACATTGAGCGGAAAAAACGAATTCAGAGTCTTCAAAAATCCCCTTGATGAAATCTGACTTGTTTCCTCTGTGATTTAAATAAGGAGTGTGTGAGAGTGAGAAAGAAGAAGAGAGAAAAAAAGGCTTTGACTTTTAGATTCAGGTCGGTGGAAGTTCTCATCATGTGGATTTTTCCAACATCATCATAGAAAAGTTTTAAGGGTTGTTTGAGACCTTGTGTTACCTTTGCATGGTCACATTTAAATTAACAACAGATGCACAAATGAAGTCATATTCAGTGAGAGGAAACTTATGAGAGTGTCGTCAGCAACTGTCTTTATCAAACATTATATTTACATCCTTAAGACGTTATTAAAGAGCGATAAAGTCTGCATTAACAGAGCCTTATTTACTTTACCTGAGTATTTCCATTTTATGCTACTTTGTACTTCTACCCCACTACAGTTCAGAGGTAAATGGTGTACTTTTACTGCACTGCATGTATTTAATACCTACTATCCTAGTGCAAGATCTGAGTACTACTACTTTACTCAAATACCAGGTCTGAGTACTTCTACTTTTACTCAAGTACAAGATCTGAGTACTTCTACTTTTACTCAAGTACAAGATCTGAATACTTCTACTTTTAATCAAGTACAAGATCTGAGTACTTCTACTTTTAGACCCCATTTACACGGGAGTGCAAACGCAAACGGACCGAATTCGTTATCAAAAAAGTCTTCCGTTCACACGCATTCGGCTCATTTAACGTGTCCGTTCACACGAAACCACTGGAAACGCTGTAGTATAGTACTTAAGACACTGAGCATGGTTGCCATGGTTGCCCTTCTGTTTATGCCCTGCGGTGGATTTAGCAACATGTAGTTCATGTAATTCTCCATGTCCACTTGTTGCTGATGGTTGTGGTAGAGGAGCTGTAGATTTTGCACTAACATCTGTAGCATGGTGAGTAGCTACTGACAGTAGCTACTGACCATGCTACAGCAGTGAGCAGCAGAGGTGGGGAGAGGCGGGGCTATGGCTTCATCGTTATCAGGAAATGATCGTATAGGGCGTACACACGGAGCCGTTTGCCCCCCCATAGCATTCCGGTTGCAGATCTATCCACCTTGGGACCCGTTATCGTTTGCGGGGTCCGTTTCCGCGTTTCCGTTACGGCCTCGTGTGAACGAACGGGCTATATGCGAGAGAAAAGTAGCGGATACAACCCGTTTCGTTCTAGTGTAAACACCGACTTACTCTAGTGCAAGATCTGAGTACTTCTACTTTTTCTCAAGTACACGATCTGAGTACTTCTACTTTTACTCAAGTACACGATCTGAGTACTTCTCTCACCTCTGGCCTCCAGTTAAAGTTTGTATGTGTCATTCTTGAAGACATGGACCAATAAACCTATTTTATTGTTAAATGTGGACTAGACAGTCTCTCCTTCATGACATCACACTGTTGTACTCTTAACAAATGACGATGAAGAAAGATAAAGAATAAAGAAAAAGCTAAACCTGGTTGTTTTCTCCACTTCGCAAATCTGGTTACAAAAATTGTTCGATTGACGTGTAAAAGGGTTTGTGAGGATTGTGGTTTCCGAAGCTCTTCTTCCTTTTCTGTATTGCCTCGTTACTGCTGCTGTGCAACATGAATTACCACAGAGTTATCAAATGATCTTGCAAAGCACGCACACACTTTGCTTTTGTGGTACTAGAAGTAAGAGCAGATTGTTAACAACATTTAGCTAACATCAGTGTTTCTACCACCTTTCGAACAACTCTGGACCTGTTTGTGTGTCAGAAATGCATGAAAAGCTAGAGATTACTGTAAGGGGTAAATCCCTGCAGAGCATTATAAAGGTCTGACTCACCAACATGAATCATCACAACACAGGTCAGGAGAGGTGAAAGTAAAGAGGAGACGTTAATTTGTTTGGGACATTTAAACACCTGTGGTTGAATCCTCATTACAAAGACCCCTGAAATCTGTAAATTGAATTACAGAGCATCATATTTGTTGCATTACAGCTCATGATGACGTGTAATTTAAGGTCTTTAATCTGAAATAGTCCCAAACAGATGCACATTTTCTCCTGTTTTTGTAAGATTTGCAAAAAATGACAGTGCCCAGTTATTCAAAACCATTACACAGCCTTGGAAACTATGTATGTGTTCCAGTAGGAACCAAAGGGTGGCTAATGTTGGGCTATAAAGGAACTACAGCACGGTCACATGACTTCACGTCACCACCGCTAAGCTATAGGTGGCTAATGTTGGGCTATAAAGGAACTAGAGCACGGTCACATGACTTCACGTCACCACCGCTAAGCTAAAGGTGGCTAATGTTGGGCTATAAAGGAACTAAAGCAAGGTCACATGACTTCACGTCACCACCGCTAAGCTAAAGGTGACTAATGTTGGGCTATAAAGGAACTACAGCACGGTCACATGACTTCACGTCACCACCGCTAAGCTATAGGTGGCTAATGTTGGGCTATAAAGGAACTACAGCACGGTCACATGACTTCACGTCACCACCGCTAAGCTATAGGTGGCTAATGTTGGGCTATAAAGGAACTACAGCACGGTCACATGACTTCACGTCACCACCGCTAAGCTATAGGAGGCTAATGTTGGGCTATAAAGGAACTACAGCACGGTCACATGACTTCACGTCACCATCGCTAAGCTAAAGGTGGCTAATGTTGGGCTATAAAGGAACTACAGCACGGTCACATGACTTCACGTCACCACCGCTAAGTTATAGGTGGCTAATGTTGGGCTATAAAGGAACTAGAGCACGGTCACATGACTTCACGTCACCACCGCTAAGCTAAAGGTGGCTAATGTTGGGCTATAAAGGAACTAAAGCAAGGTCACATGACTTCACGTCACCACCGCTAAGCTAAAGGTGGCTAATGTTGGGCTATAAAGGAACTAGAGCACGGTTACATGACTTCACGTCACCACCGCTAAGCTAAAGGCGGCTAATGTTGGGCAATGAAGGAACTACAGCACGGTCACATGACTTCACGTCACCACCGCTAAGCTAAAGGTGGCTAATGTTGGGCTATAAAGGAACTACAGCATGGTCACATGACTTCACGTCACCACCGCTAAGCTAAAGGCGGCTAATGTTGGGCAATAGAGTGGCGAAGTCCCTCCCCTTCCGGTGGAGCTCCATGGGACCTTATTTCGGAAAAATTATGTATTTAAGTCAAATGAGAGAGAAAGATTATCTTTCGATCCCGTTTGAATTGTGCCACGAATTACACATATGATGTTTGTCAATTTAAAAGATAATTTTGCAAGTCAAAAAAAGAAGAATGTGTCGTAAAACTGTGAAGTAACACATTTTTGTGTGTGAAACGCTTAATGAACTACATCTCTGGTCTCGCAGAGCAACACACGTCACCAAGATGGCCGTCACTACTGTCTTGCCAAACAAGGGATTGACTACCCTCACTATCACCACAAGGAAACACGTCCAGAAGAATGTCATGCAAAGCTGCCTGCCTTCCTTTGATTCTCTCTGAACTGCCTGGTCTTTTTAATGTTTAATGTCAACCATTTGTGCAGATAGCATGAAATACAGAAGATCGCCGATGCTAATGTAGCATTAGCATTTCTCCCCCGGGCTTAAATGGTGTATTATAGAATGATCACACCGGTGACAGTACTCTTCAAAGGGTTCACGAAATATGACTACTACTCTTACTGTTTAACATTTTGGGTTACTTAATGTTACTTCATGTTAAGGCTAATGAAAATGACAAGGCTAAGACTGTAATGCTAACTAACGTGCTAGCTACTAGCTAGGTAACTAACTTGATCCAGCCACTCCTGGTCCTTTCATCAGACGGGAAGTGAAAGAACGAGCAAGACCCATTGCTGGTATGATAACAACCTGGTACTAAGCACACAGGCATCTTGTTAAAGTTATCTTATCTTAGCCAGAGCCATATAGATAGATTATATCTATATGGCGCTGATCTTAGCTATCTCTTATTTGTTGGAGGAAAACAATTGTGACATCACTTACGCGACTCTGGGATTTGTAGTCTTTCTAGTTTCTTATATTTCAACAGTTTTACAACAAACTGTGACTTTTGACATGGAAATGATTTGTTAAGATTGACAACCGTCATATTCATGGCACAATTGAAACGGGATCGAAAGATAAGTTTTCTCTCCCCATTGACTTCAATACATAATTTTTCCGAAATAAGGTCCCATGGACCGGAAGTAGATGGGCGTGACTTCGCCACTCTATAAAGGAACTACAGCACGGTCACATGACTTCACGTCACCACCGCTAAGCTAAAGGCGGCTAATGTTGGGCTATAAAGGAACTACAGCACGGTCACATGACTTCACGTCACCACCGCTAAGCTAAAGGCAGCTAATGTTGGGCTATAAAGGAACTACAGCACGGTCACATGACTTCACGTCACCACCGCTAAGCTAAAGGTGGCTAATATTGGGCTATAAAGGAACTACAGCACGGTCACATGACTTCACGTCACCACCGCTAACCTAAAGGCGGCTAATGTTGGGCTATAAAGGAACTACAGCACTGTCACATGACTTCACGCAACACAGTATTACGGCATTTCGTGTTATAGTCACAAAATGTATCTATTGATTCGTGTTCACAAACACGATTTTGCCATTTTCTTCGTGTCACACCGAACAATTTTAAAAGCAATTAGAAGGAAAAAAAGATTTAAAAATACTCGGACATTATACAATTTAAAATAAAAGGGACACCACAGCGGTAATTCAAGTTTAAAAGTCTCAAAAATGCGACAACTACTGTCACAAACGGGATGAATGTGAAGTATTTTGTTAAAGGAGGATGAAAGCGTAATTAAGGAGCACTATTGGAGTGACTTTGATGGTTATTGGACTCAGGATGAATTCATTTGGATTCCCGCTGTATGAAGAAATTAAAGGACGGCGGAAGTGGAAACAATTCACAAAGGGATTAAACTGTTTAAAACACATGCTCAAAGTAAGCCGGATTTTGCCGATGTGTTTATGTGGATTCAAAAGTCGTAAATAATCTACAAAATGGAGGAGAGCGATCTGATCGGATCAACTGTGACAAATAATCCAACTGAAACCGGCATGGACAATGACTATGTTTTAAACATGCGCTTATCCAGAAAAGCCTGGTTTGGACACTTTATGGCAGAACAAACATTTATATTAAAGAAAGAATTATACATTTCTGTCTTTTTATGCCTTTAATACTAACTTGAATTTGTATTCAAATGAATTAATCAATTATTTGTTATATTGTATTGTAACGTAGAGACAAGGCTTTTAGTGACAATCATGTATTGAGTTACAATTATATGTACAAAAAAAAAAAAGTCTAAATATGATTTTGGCCTCAAATCATCTGAGGCCTGGCGCCCCCCAGGTTGGGAACCACTGATCTAAACAATAGCACATGGTAGGTTTCAGTAAACTAATTCCTCAGCAGAGTTGGGTGTAACGCGTTACAAAGTAACACACAACACACTACAGTTACTAACATTGCCCGACACACGTTACTTCGTTACTTTTATAAAATCAGTAATCACACTACAGTTAGCCTACTAACATACATCATTACTAGATTCTCCCTTTGACAGACAAGAGGGATTTCCGCCGCAGGTTTATATTTACGTAACATTTGCGCGACTTGCGCGTCCACATGCAGTGCATAAACATGGAGTCAACAGCGATAACTCTCGAGGGGTGGAGGTGTGCCCATTATTTTGAGTTCGTCCGAAGAAAGGACAGGAATGTGACGGTGAGGTGCAAACTGTGTCCAGGCCAGAAGCTTTTATCCACTGCTGCAAACACAACGTCAAACCTCAACAAGCACCTGCAAAGACAACATGCTAACGTGAAGCTAAGCATGGACCTCCGACTCCAGAGTGAGGATGTTGAGTAAAGTAACGAGTAAAGTAACGAGTATGTTGCGCCGCATTTGCGCTTCAGATGAGGCTCCCTCCGCAGTCTGTGTGATCTGCCTGTAGGGAGGGGCGGCCCTGCGAGTAAAGTAATATATAACTTTTTTTGAGTAACGACCCCATCTCTGTTCCTCAGGTTCACTTTCATTGCTTCTGGTTTTTATCTGTGTTTTATTACTTCAACATATTTAGCAGACGCTTTTATCCAAAGCAACTTACATTCATACGGGAGGAATTTAGGCTTAACTATCTTGCCCTAACCCCCAGAGTTACATCTGCCCTTATTACTCTGAATGCGAGCAACAAAACACTGATAGATAGAAATAACTTTTGGAGTCTCCAGAGTAAAAGTCCTGTGTTTGGCTCTCGTTCTTACTACTGTCCAATGCTTCAAATCTGTTTTAGTGACGTCCCATTGGAAACAGTACATGCCTGATGCTTCTCATAAAGCGTAGTATGTTTCTCCAACATTAGAAACCCAAGTCTACCTATCTAAATGCAGAAAACAGTGACGTGTTGCTCTTCTGGAGCTAGAGCCGGTGGTCCTCAGCTCCCCTCTGAGCACATCTGATTAGCACAGAAGCTAATGGCCTCTTAACATCAACAATGGCAGCACAAACCCCCAGGGTCTTCATTCATTTCAATGACAGCACTGTATTAGTGCCGCAGGGGTTATTCCAGGGGGTTCCCGGAAAAACAAAGACTCGGTAAAGAATGCCGGGTAGTTAGGAGTTACAAAGTGGGATTATCTGCGGGTTGGAAAGTGCTGAGAAACACAGGAGTATTAATGATGCTTTTTGTTCTCACCATCACTTCTACATACTTCAGCTGCAAGTGGCTCCAAACACTACAATCCCCATGAGCCTCAACGGCTGTGTGTGTAGAGGAGAAGCCTGTGAGAAACACTGGATCGTTAGTACATTCAGATTAAATGTCTTTGGGAAAGAATCTGAAAGTTACGGACGAGGATGGAAAACTGATTTTGAGATCTGACCAAAAGTTCTGTATTTGAGTTTGGAGAAAACAATACTTTTGTCAGATCAAAAATGTGTGCAAACCTCTTCTGTAGAAAAACATCAGGCACACAATAGAGTTTTAATACAGTTTGATTGGTCTTTTCTTAATTCAGTTAACTTCTCTTTTTCTCCTCAGTCTTTAAGGTGGTGTTTGGTGCATAGTGTTTCCTATAAGCTCTCTTAAATAAATAAAACGCGGTTTAGTTTTTACATTTTGGATGTACTACTGCTGACCAGACCATCGCATTAACACCTTACATGTTAGTGGTAGTGTTTGTAGGATATGTTGTCTCTTACAAATTCAACAATTTCATCGTTGTACCTTCAATCTAAATGTATTTTTTATGCCTCCTCTATGCTATTTTTTGTTTGTTTTTAACTGGTAACTGTATTCTGTGTGATATACATTTTCTGTGACATGTCTATGTGAAGGATCTTGAACTGAACTTATTGTATGAAAGCTGCTATACAAATAAAGATTATTACTATTATTAATAACCCAACCCATTAGAATTTATCGGTTGGGCCATTTGCGTAGTGTTTTCGAATAAAAACAGATTGACCTCTGAACTTTAGTGGAGTAGAAGTATAAAGTAACACAAAAATGGAAATACAGGTGCTCAAAGTCGCTTTACAGAATTGTACTTAAAGCCAGTACTTGAGTAAATGTACTTAGTTACTTCACACCTCTGAGTTTCAGTGTTTTTTGCTCAAACGTTGGTAGTTGACGCCCTGTTTTTGGGCATCTGGCAGCTCTGGAGCGGGGGAGGGAGTTTTACCACCGAAGCAACACGAATAAAGACCCTGGTTTCATCTGAGAGGAAACCCCCGACTCAGTCCTCCCCTACACTTCCAGGAGACAATACAACCATCAAATGAGAGGAGGGGAGAAATGCATTCAATTGTTGCTGTAATTACTAAGGACTGTTATCTGATTAATGGGGTAGCTTCAGTCGGTCTGTCATGTTTTAACCAACCGTCCCTCTTAGATAGATAGATATATACTTAGTACTTAATTAATTAATACTTAATACTGCAGACAGTTTGCACAATAACTAATGCAAGGTAATACTCTTCTATCATACATGTACATCGTTTACTTATACCTGCATTTCATTGCACCGTTTTTTCACTCCTATTTTCTTTATTGCAGTATTTTACTTCCTTACTTCTTTATGCTTCCTAAGTCTTAACCCTCCTGTTGTCTTTGGGTCAAATCTGACCGATTTACTACTTTCATCAATCATAACTTTTTAGTTTTACATTCGATTGCATTAAGGCTTCATGATATCCTTCACAGTAGACATTTGAACATATGAAATTGCTGATCACCACTTTCATTGAATTCTGGATGATTTAGTCAACTTTGTAACACCATGGTGTTACACACACACACACACACACACACACACACACACACACACACACACACACACACACACACACACACACACACACACACACACACACACACACACACACACACACACACACACACACACACACACACACACACACACACACACACGCTGTGTTCCCCCCCCCTTTATGTGCCCATCCCCCCATGTGAATCACACCTGGCACACGCAATACATGTTCAGTGTCTGTTCTTTGTATATTTACTGCAGTTCTTCATGTGTACCAGTAGTCTGATACAATATGTACAGTTTGAAAGGGTGTTAAATGAAATTTGGTGATGATTAATGGTTTTTGTGTTAATGTAATAGCAGTTAAAACAGGACCCGTCAAATTTGACCGCGAACACCAAAGTAAGGGGGGGGGAACGAAGACAACAGGAGGGTTAACTATATTGTATGTTGCTCTGTTTTCAAGGCCTAGGTCTTAAGGTTTACTGACTTTATTGAAGGCAGGAATCTCACTTCATAAGACTATATGGTTCTCTGGTCTGATCTGAACCGCTGATTCTTAGCATTGAAATCGTCTGAGACCTCTGAACAGAAATGATGGGTAGCTCTTTCCTCTTGCATCCTGTTTTGCGTGTTACACGAGCAAACCTGCTTCATTCCTGTGGCTTAACTTGCATTAAGAGAACTGTTGGAAAGCCACAAGTCAGACATAAACATTTACTAATTTTACTAAAAAAAAAAAGCTGTACAAATGTCTAATCATAGTTTCAAAAAGTCTTTACTGAATTGTTGACTCCTTGAGAAATGCTGTGGTTTTAAGGGATGTTTAATAAAGCTGGAACATCTCAAACGTCCTTAAACACAAAACAAATTGGCGAATTGAAGAACGACTATCAAGTTGTGAAACATTTGAGGTGACGTTTTCCTTAGAAGACAAAAATACTTCAAAACCAGCTGATTTTCTTTAACACTTTACAGCAGATAAAATAAATACATCAGCCCTAAATGATTTGTTATCCTATCAGATACTTCCTCTATGTAACAGCGGAAAGCTTAATGGTAGAAACATCATGTATTTAATCCAGAATCACAGAAAGTCTAACGGACACAGATCATGTTTTCTCAATGCTGAATGTGTTTGGAAATTATGGTTGTAGAAATGAGGGATTAGTTTTGTATTTCTTCTTATTGTCTTAGATGGATAAAGTTAAGATGGTAGGCAACTATTTAAGACATTATTATTAAACCTATGTTTCAAAAAGCCAGCAAAATACCTTGATTACTTTGGAGCAATTTTCCCGGAAATAAGTGCAAGTTTTCGATTTTCTAATTTGAAGAAAGCCAGATGTTCAATGGATGTTTCGCCCAATTGAAAAGGGTTAAAGTTAAGATGGTAGGCACTTATTTTAAGACATTATTCATAAACCTATGTTTCAAAATACTCGGTTACTTCTGAGTGATTTTTCCCGGGAAATAATTGCAATTTTTAACTTTTCAAACTGAAGAAAGTCGGATGCTAAAGGGGAGTTTTGTCCAATTAAAAAGGGGCTACGGTGAAGATGGTAGGCAACTATTTAAGACATTATTCATAAACGTATGTTTCAAAAAGCTAACAAAACACCTTGACTACTTTGGAGCCATTGTCCCAGAGCTAAGGGCACGTTTTCACTTTTCAAATTGAAAAAAGACAGATGTTAAATGGAAGTTTTGTCCAATTGAAAGGGGTTAAAGTTAAGGATGGTAGACACTTATTTTAAGACATTATTCATAAACCTATGATTCAAAAAGACGGCCATATCCGTGACTACTCTCTGACTCATTGATCCTGGGAGATGAATGCAGATTGTAAACTTTTACACCCAAAGAAAACAGATGTTAGTGGAGTTCTCTTTCTAATTGTAAAGAGGCTAAAGCAGGGAACCCACGATGGATAAACCCATTTCTAAAAACCCTGTGAAAGTGATATTTAACAGCGAGGAGGAGGGGACTGTCTCCGGTCAGTTTAATCTCTGAAACTGAAAGAGAAGCAGGCACTAATGAGGGCTAACGAGGGGGCTTCGGGGGGTTTAGACCTCCTCTCTGCGTTTTAGGACGAGGCTCCAAACAAATGCTCAGATTGGAGGTTTTTGCGCGAGTTGACCTGTCACATAACTTCTGTTGCCATCATTTCTGATGCTCTTTAAATAACTCTGTGTGTACCTGCAGGGTATGAATCACCTGGTGAGCGTTTAAGAAGAAAAACAAGAATATGACTGCATGCAGTTATTTTAATTTTATGACTACAATTATGACTATTTTAAATGATTGCTGACCATTTTCCTTTCTGCACAAGGAAGATTTTTACATATATTCTAGAAAAGCAATGCAATCAATGGCGTTACACTTGATAGATATAAAGAATTCTTGACTAAATATATTTGTATTTGTCCATTTTACTGGATTTGTTTTTATTTCCCAGAAACTAATTTAGAAACGGTTTGAATTGTGACATATCCCCTCAACTTCCCCTACATATATTTACTTAAATAACTTTTATTTAAATTGTATCCAAGAAAAAGATTAAATAATATTAGTACAAATTGAAATATTGTTTATTTCTAAAAAAAACCTTCTGCTGTTGCTATAGCCAAGATTCTTTCACATAGTGATCAATAAAGTTTCTCTACATATATCGTTGAAGACAGAAGGATACAAAAATGTCACTAAACCAACCAGAATCCACTTTTAATAAAGCATAATAAAACATTTTAAAACAGGACATAATGAGAACTTAGTCCCCTCTGCGTGTCACAGCTTTAATCCAACTTCAAATAAACTTTCTATTTTCTATTTCTACTCAATGTTTTCAATCCCATTGTGTCCTTGAGCAAGACACTTCACCCTTAATCGCTCCTGGCGGTATTGTCCACAGTATACATGTCTGATATATGTAATATGTAATGTAAAGCGCTTTGAGCACTTAAGCGCTAAATTAAATACCATTAATCATTTAAATAGGACATAAAAGGAGCCTATATTCCCTGCAGGTCTAAACCGATAAGACTGTTAAACACCTGAACTCTTGAAAGAACATCCATAACATCTGTTTGCAACTTACAAATTATTATATCATTTTCCAATTACTTGTAGATAGACTCTCCTTGCACTATTCTATGTTATTTGTATTTACTTGCACAATTCTGTTTTATTATGTTGCCCTGTTGACATTTCTACACATGACACTAAAAGCCTTGACACTTGAAAGTTATTTAGGACAGAAGCTGCAGGGTAAATGAAGGGACAGAAGGTTTCTCTGCTAAGACGTGCAGTATTCTGAGGAAACGTGTGGAGTTTAACAGGTTCGGGTCTGCAGAGTTTCTCTCCGAGGTATTTGTGCTCGGGAGGTGAGCAGATGGAGATAATTGTGTGTGTAAGTCTTCCGTCAGGTTTACGAGAGCTTTCAAAACAAAATGCTACTTTGAGGTAGCCCTAAGTGCAGCTGGTTCACTCACTTTCACACAATTAATATATGACCCAAAGTTATTTAGAAACACTGATTTGGATTTGTCTTGTTTTTTTTTAAAGGCACAATGACATGTTATATTTAACTGCAAAACACTTTCAACTCATTTAAATGTGGGAGATGTGATCTTTATTTGATTCCTTATTCTGCTTTATTGGGTCCTTTAGTGTTTTTTTTATAGGTTTTAGTGCATGTCAATGGTCTGAAAAAGCTAAAATGCCTGTGTTCCCTCCCCCTCCATTGGACTCCTTTGTGAACTTTACTTTATTAGACTCCATATTGACATCACTTTGTAACACTTGCACTCCTATTGGCCAGCGCTCCAACACATTGTACGTGTTAGGCTAAGGGAAGGGACATCTCTAAGCGGTTGACCAATCACAACAGAGCCGGCCAGCTAACCAATCAGAGCAGACTGGGCTCTGGTTTCAGACAGAGGGTGAAAAGAGGTGCTGCAGCACAGACAGTATGAGAACAATAAAGAGCTTTTTGAACATTAAAGCATGAAGACATGTAGAGACACTACATACTGATATACACCTGAACATCAGCAGGAGAGGACTCTTTAAAGTAGAGACACTACATACTGATATACACCTGAACATCAGCAGGAGAGGACTCTTTAAAGTAGAGACACTACATACTGATATACACCTGAACATCAGCAGGAGAGGACTCTTTAAAGTAGAGACACTACATACTGATATACACCTGAATATCAGCAGGAGAGGACTCTTTAAAGTAGAGACACTACATACTGAAATACACCTGAACATCAGCAGGAGAGGACTCTTTAAAGTAGAGACACTACATACTGATATACACCTGAATATCAGCAGGAGAGGACTCTTTAAAGTAGAGACACTACATACTGAAATACACCTGATCATCAGCAGGAGAGGACTCTTTAAAGTAGAGACACTACATACTGATATACACCTGAACATCAGCAGGAGAGGACTCTTTAAAGTAGAGACACTACATACTGATATACACCTGAACATCAGCAGGAGAGGACTCTTTAAAGTAGAGACACTACATACTGATATACACCTGAACATCAGCAGGAGAGGACTCTTTAAAGTAGAGACACTACATACTGAAATACACCTGAACATCAGCAGGAGAGGACTCTTTAAAGTAGAGACACTACATACTGATATACACCTGAACATCAGCAGGAGAGGACTCTTTAAAGTAGAGACACTACATACAGATATACACCTGGACATCAGCAGGAGAGGACTCTTTAAAGTAGAGACACTACCTACTGATATACACCTGAACATCAGCAGGAGAGGACTCTTTAAAGTAGAGACACTACATACTGATATACACCTGAACATCAGCAGGAGAGGACTCTTTAAAGTAGAGACACTACATACAGATATACACCTGAACATCAGCAGGAGAGGACTCTTTAAAGTAGAGACACTACATACTGATATACACCTGAACATCAGCAGGAGAGGACTCTTTAAAGTAGAGGCACTACATACTGATATACACCTAAATATCAGCAGGAGAGGACTCTTTAAAGTAGAGGCACTAAATACTGATATGAACCTTAACATCAGCAGGAGAGGACTCTTTAAAGTAGAGACACTATATACTGATATACACCTGAACATCAGCAGGAGAGGACTCTTTAAAGTAGAGACACTACATACTGATATACACCTGAACATCAGCAGGAGAGGACTCTTTAAAGTAGAGACACTACATACTGATATACACCTGAACATCAGCAGGAGAGGACTCTTTAAAGTAGAGACACTACATACTGATATACACCTGAACATCAGCAGGAGAGGACTCTTTAAAGTAGAGACACTACATACTGATATACACCTGAACATCAGCAGGAGAGGACTCTTTAAAGTAGAGACACTACATACTGATATACACCTGAACATCAGCAGGAGAGGACTCTTTAAAGTAGAGACACTACATACTGATATGAACCTTAACATCAGCAGGAGAGGACTCTTTAAAGTAGAGACACTAAATACTGATATACACCTGAACATCAGCAGGAGAGGACTCTTTAAAGTAGAGACACTAAATATACCATAATAAATATGTTTTTTTTACATTTTAGTTCGCCTTGTGCAATAAATGCTTGATACAGCATTAGCAAAAGCTCCTGATTCATCATCTGACTTCACGCAATGCATCATGGGATACTAAATTCAATTCTTCATCTAAGGACCATTCACATCAGAAAATCCACTCCACCTTGCCATTGTTTGCATGCTAATGTTATAATTAAGGCCAAAGCTCAAAGCCATTTGACTCGTTTTGTGCATTTATTTTCCTTTTGTCTTTCTTCACTTACCTCTGTTTGTCTGCTGCAAAATGACAGTTAACAGGAAAGGGACCCCTCACCACATCACACACACACACACACACACACACACACACACACACACACACACACACACACACACACACACACACACACACACACACACACACACACACACACACACACACACACACACACACACACACACACACACACACACACACACACACACACACACACACACACACACACCCCACCTCTTTTTATTGTAAAACTTGAAGGGCTGACGGGAACTTAAATACAGAACTGAAAGTGGGCTTCCAGTGGGTGTGTGTGTGTGTGTGTGTGTGTGTGTGTGTTTGTGTGTGTGTGTGTGTGTGTGTGTTTGAGGAAGTCAGCAAGGTTGACTACAAACTAACGGATGGGGGTCGTGTGTTAATATTAACGGCCCCTTTCACACAGCAATCCTTTATTCATGTCAATGAGACGAGCGTTGATGCAGACTCAGACGCTTATCACTGCTTTCAAATCTGAGGCTAACAAACCAAAAGGCAGACTTCAGGGCAGCAGCGAGGCTTTAGTGAAAGTGCCAACAATTGCAGTTCATCAATGGTTCAAAGGAAGTCAATCTCCATAGACTCCAATTTTAAAATACTTTTGAATATTGCTGTTGTGGGGGGTGTCGCTTCAACATCTGTCTGCTTTGATGACCATGCCTACAAAGAGTTTACAGTGATGATGTACTTTTGTAGATTCTGAAGGCAGAATCTCCCTGTTTCATTGGAAAAAAGCCAATGGGATTTCTCCATCAGCAGGATTATCTCCACATATTAACACCACTTCATGATTTCTGAAGGAAAAAGCTAGGTTATAAAGGAACTACAGCACGGTCACATGACTTCACGTCACCACCGCTAAGCTAAAGGTGGCAAATGTTGGGCTATAAAGGAACTACAGCAAGGTCACATGACTTCACGTCACCACCGCTAAGCTAAACGAGGCTAATGTTGGGCTATAAAGGAACTATAGCACGGTCACATGACTTCACGTCACCACCGCTAAGCTAAAGGAGGCTAATGTTGGGCTATAAAGGAACTACAGCACGGTCACATGAATTCACGTCACCACCGCTAAGCTAAAGGAGGCTAATGTTGGGCTACAAAGGAACTACAGCACGGTCACATGACTTCACGTCACCACCGCTAAGCTAAAGGAGGCTAATGTTGGGCTATAAAGGAACTACAGCACGGTCACATGACTTCACGTCACCACCGCTAAGCTAAAGTCTCTTCAGCTTGTGTTAACAGTTAACCCAACCCAGTCTCACGGCATTTCGTGTAATAGTCACGAAATAAATGTAATCTATTGATTCGTGTTCACCAACATGATTTTCCCATTTTTTTCTTGTCACACAGAACGATTGGTAGTACGTTTCGTGCCTGCAGCACGTCTTTTTGTCCGGTCGGGTTTTGGAAGACCGGAAGCTGTGTGGTTCATAAAAACATTCTTACTCGATATCAAGCCACGATTATTGTTTTTATTTTAAATTGTATAATCTCTGCTTTTTTTTGCCGTCCGCGAGGAAAATAAATGGCTCAGAGCCTCAGAACACTGAAATCTGTATTTTTTAAATCTTTTTTTCTTTCTAATTTGTTATTATTTGGTGCAGGCACAAAACATACTACCAATAGAAATACATTGCTTCTAAAATCGTTCTGTGTCAGGATACTGAAATCTGGATTTTTAAAAATCTTTTTTTCCATCTAATTTGTTATTATTTACATTGGTTTTAAAATCGTTCTGTGTGATACGAAAATAATTGGGAAATCGTGTTGGTGAACACAAATCAATAGATTACATTTCTTGACTATAACACGAAATGCCGTGAGACTGGGTTGGACCTTGGCCTAAAGTCACAATGGAAAACCTGTTGTCTTGGTGTTTGATAATCCTTCTACATGACTCACTGGTTTATATCTTATCTCCTACATTAATACTATCTTGTACCAACAACAACCCAAACCATTGTTTCTTGCTGGAGGCAGGATTTTTAATCATCCTCCCCAAATTCCAACAAATTCCTGTTCCCCCTCCCTTCTTCAAATGTTTGTATTTAACACACCTCCCAATCAACCAGCTTATCTTCCCTAGCCTCCACTCTCAGATGAAAGGAGTTAGTTGAATATCAAATAACCCGACACTCGACTAACCTCACACTTCCTCCTCGATGCATTCCTGCAAGGTCAGATAAAGACAGGGTCGTTCAGTATTCCTGAAGAGGTTTACAGATCAGCAACATTACAATGTGCTGATTATTACTCAGGTGGGAAGTAGTGGAGTACAAATACTTTGTTACTGTACTTAAGTACATTTGTCTGGTATCAGTACTTTACTCCACTATTTATTTTTCTGACGACTTTTTACTTTTACTTCTTACATGTTGAACACAAATACCTGTACTTTCTACTTCTTACATGTTGAACACAAATACCTGTACTTTATACTTCTTACATTTTGAACACAAATACCTGTACTTTCTACTTCTCACATGTTGAACACAAATACCTGTACTTTCTACTTCTTACATGTTGAACACAAATACCTGTACTTTCTACTTCTTACATTTTGAACACA
This sequence comes from Gymnodraco acuticeps, assembly GCF_902827175.1. Classification (NCBI taxonomy): domain Eukaryota; kingdom Metazoa; phylum Chordata; class Actinopteri; order Perciformes; family Bathydraconidae; genus Gymnodraco; species Gymnodraco acuticeps. The sequence continues at coordinate 49,078 of NW_022991625.1, forward strand.
AATACCTGTACTTTCTACTTCTTACATGTTGAACAAAAATACCTGTACTTTCTACTTCTTACATTTTGAACACAAATACCTGTACTTTCTACTTCTTACATGTTGAACTCAAATACTTGTACTTTCTACTTCTTACATGTTGAACTCAAATACCTGTACTTTCTACTTCTTACATGTTGAACTCAAATACTTGTACTTTCTACTTCTTACATTTTGAACACAAATACCTGTACTTTCTACTTCTTACATGTTGAACACTAATACCTGTACTTTCTACTTCTTACATGTTGAACCCAAATACCTGTACTTTCTACTTCTTACATTTTGAACACAAATACCTGTACTTTCTACTTCTCACATATTGAACTCAAATACCTGTACTTTCTACTTCTTACATGTTGAACTCAAATACCTGTACTTTCTACTTCTTACATGTTGAACTCAAATACTTGTACTTTCTACTTCTTACATGTTGAACTCAAATACCTGTACTTTCTACTTCTTACATGTTGAACTCAAATACCTGTACTTTCTACTTCTTACATGTTGAACTCAAATACCTGTACTTTCTACTTCTTACATGTTGAACTCAAATACCTGTACTTTCTACTTCTTACATGTTGAACTCAAATACCTGTACTTTCTACTTCTTACATGTTGAACTCAAATACCTGTACTTTCTACTTCTTACATGTTGAACTCAAATACCTGTACTTTCTACTTCTTACATTTTGAACACAAATATCTGTACTTTCTACTTCTTACATGTTGAATTCAAATACCTGTACTTTCTACTTCTCACATGTTGAACCCAAATACCTGTACTTTCTACTTCTCACATGTTGAACCCAAATACCTGTACTTTCTACTTCTCACATGTTGAACCCAAATACCTGTACTTTCTACTTCTTACATTTTGAACACAAATACCTGTACTTTCTACTTCTTACATTTTGAACACAAATACCTGTACTTTCTACTTCTTACATTTTGAACCCAAATACCTGTACTTTCTACTTCTTACATTTTGAACCCAAATACCTGTACTTTCTACTTCTTACATCCATCCATCCATCTTCTCCCGCTTATCCGTGGTCGGGTCGCGGGGGTAGCGGAGAAAACCCATCTCGGCCGCTTGTATCTGCGATCTCGTTCTTTCGGTCATGACCCATCCTTCATGACCATAGGTGAGGGTAGGAACGAAAATGGCCCGGTAGACAGAGAGCTTTGCCTTCTGGCTCAGCTCCCTTTTCGTCACAACGGTGCGGTAAAGCGACTGCAGTACCGCTCCCGCTGCTCCGATTCTCCGGCCCATCTCACGCTCCATTGTTCCCTCACTCGAGAACAAGACCCCGAGATACTTGAACTCCTTCACTTGGGGTAAGGACTCATTCCCTACTTGGAGTGGACAGTCCATCGGTTTCCTGTTGAGAACCATGGCCTCAGATTTGGAGGTGCTGATCCTCATCCCAGCGGCTTCACACTTGGTTGCGAACCGATCCAGTGAGTGCTGAAGGTCGCAGACCGATGAAGCCATTAGAACCACATCATCTGCAAAAAGTAGTGGTGCAATCCTTAGTCCACCGAACTGCAGACCCTCTCCCCCATGACTACGCCTCGAAATCCGATCCATGTATATTACAAACAGGATTGGTGACAAAGCGCAGCCCTGGCGGAGGCCAACCCTCACCGGAAATGGGTCCAACTTACTGCCGAGGACCCGGACACAGCTCTCGCTTTGGGAGTACAGAGATTGGATGGCCTTGAGTAGAGACCCCCTCACCCCATACTTCCGCAGCACCTCCCACAGTAACTCCCTGGGAACTCGGTCATACGCCTTCTCCAAGTCTACAAAACACATGTAGACCGGATAAGCGTACTCCCAGGCCCCCTCCAGGATCCTTGCGAGAGTAAAAATCTGATCCGTTGTTCCACGACCAGGACGGAATCCGCATTGTTCCTCCTCAATCTGAGGTTCGACAATCGGCCTGACCCTCCTTTCGAGTACCTTAGAGTAAACTTTCCCGGGGAGGCTGAGTAGTGTGATGCCTCTGTAATTGGCACACACCCTCTGATCCCCCTTTTTGAAAAGGGGAACCACCACCCCGGTCTGCCACTCCTTCGGTACTGTTTCCGACTTCCACGCAATGTTGATGAGACGTGTCAACCATGACAGTCCCTCAACTCCCAGAGCCTTCAGCATTTCCGGGCGGATCTCATCCACCCCCGGGGCTTTGCCACTGTGGAGTTGTTTGACGACCTCAGTGACCTCCCCCCGGGAGATTGGTGTTGATCCCCCGTCATACTCCAGCTCTGCCTCTAACATAGAGGGCGGAGTTGTCGGGTTCAGGAGTTCCTCAAAGTGTTCCTTCCAACGCCCTAACACTCCATCAGTTGAGGTCAACAACGTCCCATCCTTACTGTACACAGCTTGGATGGGTCCCTGCTTCCCCCTCCTGAGGTGTCGGACAGTTTTCCAGAACAACTTTGGTGCCGCCCGAAAGTCCTTCTCCATGTCTTCTCCGAACTTCTCCCACACCCGCTGCTTTGCCTCGGCAACGGATGAGGCTGCTGCCCTTTGGGCCTGTCGGTACCTTGCAACTGCCTCGGGAGTCCCCCGGGATAACAAATCCCTGAAGGCCTCCTTCTTCAGTCGGACGGCTTCCCTGACCAGGAGGTTCGAGGGTTACCGCCCCTTGAGGCACCTAGGACCTTGAGACCACAGCTCCCCGCCGCGGCTTCGGCAATAGAGGCTTTGAACACCGACCACTCTGGTTCAATGTCCCCAACCTCCACAGGAATGCCCGAAAAGCTCCGGCGGAGGTGTGAGTTGAAGGCCTCCTGAACTTGGGCCTCCTCCAGACGTTCCCAGTTCACCCGAACTACACGTTTGGGCTTACCAGGTCTATCCAGAGGCTTCCCCCGCCACTCGACCCAACTCACCACCAGATGGTGATCAGTTGACAACTCCGCCCCTCTCTTTACCCGAGTGTCCAAAACATACGGCCTCAGGTCCGATGATACGATAACGAAATCGATCATGGACCTTCTGCCTAGGGTGCTCTGGTACCACGTACACTTATGAGCATCCTTATGTTCGAACATGGTGTTTGTTATGGCCAATCCATGACTAGCACAGAAATCCAGTAACAAACCACCACTCAGGGGGGCCGTTCCTCCCAATCACGCCCCTCCAAGTGTCTCCATCATTGCCCACATGTGCGTTGAAGTCTCCCAGCAAGATTAAAGAGTCCCCTTCAGGAGCCCCATACAGGACTCTTTCCAGGGTCTCCAAGAAGGCCGTATACTCTGAACTGCTGTTGGGTGCATAAGCACACACAACAGTCAGAGTTTTCCCCCCCATAACCCGCAGGCGTAGGGAGGCGACCCTCTCGTCCACTGGGGTAAACTCCAACAACGAAGCACCTAACCGGGGACTTGTGAGTATCCCCACACCCGCCCGGCGCCTCACACCTTGAGCAACTCCGGAGAAGAATCGAGTCCAACCCCTATCCAGAAGTAAGGTTCCAGAGCCGACGCTGTGCGTAGAGGTGAGCCCAACCAGATCCAACTGGTAACGCTCCACCTCCCGCACAAGCTCCGGCTACTTCCCCCCCAGAGAGGTGACGTTCCACGTCCCCAAAGCCAGCTTCTGTCGCCCGGGTCTGGTCCGTCGAGACCCTCCGCTTTCACTGCCACCCTTCTGGCAGCGCACCCGACCCCATTGCTGTTTCCCGTAGGTGGTGGGCCCGCGGGACGGAGAAGCGGAGGTGTTGCCCACGTTGCCTTTTCGGGCTGGGCCCGGCCGGGCTCCGTGGCAAGCCTGGCCACCAGACGCTCACCGACCAGTCCTCCTTCTGGGCCTGGCTCCAGAAGGGGACCCCGGGCTTCCTCCGGGCCGGGTATCCTCACTTCTTGTGTCGTCTTTCATGAGGTCTTTTGAACCAATCTTAGTCTGGCCCCTTGCCTGAGACCAATTTGTCATGGGAGACCCTACCAGGAACACAAGGTTCCAGACAACACAGCCCCCAGGTTCATCAGGGCACACACACCTCTCTACCACGGTAAGGTGCTGGTTCTTCAGAGAGGTACTTCTTATATGTTGAACCCAAATACCTGTACTTTCTACTTCTTACATGTTGAACCCAAATACCTGTACTTTCTACTTCTTACATGTTGAACCCAAATACCTGTACTTTCTACTTCTTACATGTTGAACTCAAATACCTGTACTTTCTACTTCTCTCATTTTCCAAACAGCTGGTTCCTTTAGTCTGAATGTGTGTTTGGTGGCGTGATCATTATTCTTTAGAGTCATTGCGTGCCTATTGATTTGAACACGATCCGTGTATCCATCATTTCCTGGTCTTCTCTAAAGAAGAGGGACCAATGGAAACGTTGTCATGTTGCCGTTGTTCAGCATGGAAACATTCATTAGCTAACAATGACATTATTGTTCTATTAATATAAAGGGAGGTCAGGTACTCTTTAAAGCAGCTGCTAGTTATGGGTACTTTTTACTGAAGTACATTTCAAAGCCTCTTTACTTTGACTTGAGTAAAGAAGTACTTCTACTTGAGTATGTGTGTACTTTTGCCATCTCTGTCAGCAACAATACAATGTTCTGATTATTGGGAACCATAAGGAATGAGGGAGTTATTTTCTATATCAGAACACCCTATTACCAAATATGACCACCAGGGTTAGGAGGTCAACTTAAAAAATGTAAACCAATCGTAAAAAAATGTAATCAGGAACTAACCCTAGCCTAGCTCTAACCTTTTGGATTACCTCAATATTGAATCCAAGTGAAAGTAAATATAAATAAGTTGATTTTAGTTTATTATGTAAGAAAACAGAACAATGTGACCGCAGGAAGTTGGTTCCAGAGAAATGTACAATTAAATATCTCGGTTTCTTCTTTTCTGTTTTTATCAGAGAGGAAGAGAGCGTCCAAACATTTAAGTTGAAGACCTTTAGTTAGAGCTGGCATTTTATTGATTTATTTTATGGTACTTTATTTGATTGTTTTATGTATTTGTATTGACTTTTGTTGTATCTTATTTTTGTTTTATTTCTATTTGTAGTTTACACACTATCTTGTCTTTGCCCAAGGACACATTGACATGTCGACACGCATTCAAAATTGTACTTAAGTCAAAGTAAAAAACTATTTAAAAAATACTAAAGTCAAAGTACTTGTTAATGGCCATTTTAAGAACCAGATATTTTGAAATTATTTATTAAAATTACTGGTGCACTGATGTGTAAAGGTGGGGTGAATTACTTTATAGACTACTGGGTAGCTTACAATATAACAATACACGGATTATTGTTTGCATTAATAAACCAAATCTGCTAAGTAACAAGTAAATACATATGTAAAAAAATGTAGTGGAGTAAAACGCATAAAGTAGTATAATGAGAAAATACTGAAGTAAAGTACAAGTACCTCAATTTATACCTTAAGTACAATACTTGAGTAAATGCACTTAGTTACACACCTAGGCCAGATTAACTCTCAAATTACTCCATAAAGATTGAACTTTGTCGACTTGTCTCATCCTTTACTGTGTGTTTGCACTTGCTTCATACCTAGTCCTTTAGAATGGCATTTCACACACACACACACACACACACACACACACACACACACACACACACACACACACACACACACACACACACACACACACACACACACACACACACACACACACACACACACACGTTATGCAATGTGGATGTATCTGACAGTATGATGTATGGGGGACAGATGGACACACAAACAAAGATACATTGTACTTTAACAACGCTCCTGTTCTTCAAGTTGGACTCGACGTGTCTTCCTTAACTTTACTTGAGTAACAGCTTTTTTAATCTTTTCACATTCCCGTCAGTTTTGGACAGAGGTCTAAAGTAACTAAGTAGATTTGCTCAAGTACTGTACCATTTTGTGCTACTGTGTACTTTTACTCCACTACATGTATTTAATACCTTTAGTTACTTCACAGATGAATGATGTGAAATCTAATCAAGTGTTAAATCAGACTTTAGTTCCACCTGGAGTAAATCCACCAGCTACCCTGCAGAATACAAAGCCATTCAAACTAGCTGCACCTTCACCAGCTTTGAGAACACTTTAATGATCAATCATTATAAAACATATCATATATATTATTCTGAAATGGACCAATCTGCACAATGACTACTTTTACTGTCGCTACTTTAACTATATTTTGATTAGAATACTTTTCTACTTTGATTTGAGGAACATTTTGAATGCAGGACTTTCACTGTAACAGAGTATTCCTACACTCTGGTACTTCTACTTTCACTCAAGTACATGATCGGAGTGCTTCTACTTTTACTCAAGTACAAGATCTGAGTACTTCTACTTTAACTCAAGTACAAGATCTGAGTACTTCTACTTTTACTCAAGTACCAGATCTGAGTACTTCTACTTTTACTCAAGTACCAGATCTGAGTACTTCTACTTTCACTCAAGTACAACATCTGAATACTTCTACTTTTACTCAAGTACAAGATCTGAGTACTTCTACTTTAACTCAAGTACAAGATCTGAGTACTTCTTCTGTCTCTGGTTTGGATAAATGCAGTGGGATTAGTGCACCAGTATAGGTACATGCTTTTTTACCAAGGTAAGACGAGGAATGCTATAAGAAAGGCTGCAAGACAAGAATATATGTAAATCCTTCACTTCTTTTGTTATGGAATAAAATGCACCAAAAGACGTTTCTGTCTGGAATTTTGGATAATTTAAAGATCCGCTGGCTAGTGCCTCAGCGGCTACAAAGACTGTGACTCTGCGAAAATAATTGAAAATAAGAATAAAAACTGATGAGACTTTAGATTTATGTCATGGCCGCCAAATGACTCATGCATTGTTTCAAGCCTGTCTCAAATGTCTTCCTGAACAGAGAAACGGCGTTCTCATTTAGGAGGGAAACGTATGTGAACAGAACTCCTCGGTCAGGTTTAGCAACATCATGGTTTGGCTTGAAATGAATGAGGGGGTTTGTTATATTGTTTCAGTTAGGGTCATAAATTGAGCGGATTTTTGGTTTCAGGCGGGACAAAAACCCCGGTGTCCTCGCTGCTTCATCTCGGTGTCGGCAGCTCGCCATTTGTCAAAAAAGCCAAATGGCTCAAGTTCATCTTCTGACAGCAACAGCAACATCTTCAATGGTCGCTGCAACTGCACAGCTGCAACACACACACACACACACACACACACACACACACACACACACACACACACACACACACACACACACACACACACACACACACACACACACACACACACACACACACACACACACACACACACACACACACACACACACACACACACACACACACACACACACACACACACACACACACACACACACACACACACACACACACACGCATAAAAAAACACTGTGGGTGAGAATATGCATTTGGAAATGTTGAGACCCCAAATTTTTATGTTAGAATTGTACAGTAGGGTCTCCAGCACATAGAAACTGCCGGATGCTAACATTAGCATATGAGCATATGCAGACAGTAGCTAAAGGAATGTTGGAGTAGTTGTTTAGGTATATTGAGGATGTTGAATCAATTTCTAATCTTCCAAGGATAAACAATTGCAGTTTTGTGTCCCCTTAAACTTTAAAATCGACCCAAAATGCATCAAAATGAGCCCACCAGCAGTATACATATGGCCAGTGTCTGGTTAAAACTGACCTTTTGGACTCTCAAAATTTCAGAAATGTATTCAACAACCTCAGTAACCTCCAAAACCACTGCAAAATTGTCCAAATCAGCCAAGCTATTTTTCAAATATTCTCTGCACTAATGCATTTTATGCTAACTGTTCAAATGGCCCTACATATGCAGGTTAGCATGCAGCAGTGTATATGTGCTGGAGACCCCACTATACATTTCTATCATAAATCTTTGGTTACTCAACAATGGGACTCTACAAGCTGGCATATGACCGTATAGATGAATACATTGTTCTTACAGAAAACACCCATACTGTTCACAGCTGCACAACACAGCAACTGGACGATCCACGCAGAAACACAAACATGCACAACTGACATAGATGCCAACACACACTTCTGAACAGACCAGCAGGCTACACACACAATGCAAAGACAACTTGATTTAAAGATTTAGATCTGCATGTGAATTTTGCGAGATGTTTGACAGGCGCTGCAGAAGCAGAGGACAGGTGAGGGTTCAGATTCAGGTTAAACTGGTGTCTGACTGTGTGTTTGCACAGCGTGACAACAGGTGTGTGTGTGTGTGTGTGTGTATGTGTGTGTGTTGGTCAATCATCACACAGTGGGATCCTTATGTGTGACAGCAAGACTAATGGTGGCGACAGATGCTCACATAACTTTTACTTACTGTGCATTTAAGTGTGTGGGTGTGTGTGTGTGTGTGTGTGTGTGTGTGTGTGTGTGTGTGTGTGTGTGTGTGTGTGTGTGTGTGAAAAAGAGACTAAAGGGGGGAAACTGAATTTACTTCTTAACTAATCACTTCTATTGGGGTTGGATGACATGGACTTTCTCCTGTTGTGTGCAAAATGTGTGAAAGGGAAACTCTTGACATTGTTTGAACGTGATTCTACGGACATTATCCAGAGGTTATACGACAAACCGATGTGAACTGGCTCCAGCAGAGTCTTCCCTCTGTTTATTGGTCTGATCGGGGCTTGAACCGGAGACCATTAGGTTCCCAAGCCAAGTGACTGTCGGCCAAAACAAAGGAGGTGTTTGGGGTCCGGCCTCTTGATGTCCAGATCCACGTGCCAGCAATGAGGTTGTGGCTCTTCTGGAGAGGAACCAGAGGGGCGGTCACAGTGTCATCACTGTAAAACAAATAAAATAATTAGAAATACTGAATGTGTCACAGTACAAGGACATACAACCCAAAAGCACGACTCAACACAGTCTTTAAGCAAACAAAAAATGCATGATAAGTTGAAAAGGAAGACCCAAAACGATCACAGACGATATATCAGACCAGTTTTTTTATCTCAAATACAGGATTTGAAATAATTTGATAATCAGACTGACTGGAGTGGTGCAGGATTTGTTGACGTATATTTTTAGGGTGATCTGGAAGTTAGCATTGCATAGGGCTCCCTCGACACAATCCAAAGCGATTTTTCCATTCCACGTGACTTCACGTCACCTCCGCTAAAAGGCTAACGTTGGGCATAAGGACGTGTAGTCTTCTCATTTAAAAATGTGTATACAACTGCAGTTTCTTTGTATTCACCAGTGGGGTATTTACTGATGTATTACATGTCGCAAAACAAACCTCAGATCTTATTTTAAGCTTATAAACTAAAACACGTTTAAAAAAAACCCGCTACTTCTGCAAAGGAACGAGAAGTGGTGAACTATTGACAGATTTTAAGGTTGTAGGACTCATTTCTGCACCACTCAAGTGCCGTTTGCTTATAACTTCATAATCGAGCTTGATGACTTGTCCACAGTAGAACAGTTGGTTATGTCTCACCTGGTGAAGCATCTCTCAACGAGCACAACATGAAACCAATTCAAACCAAATTACAATGTGAATGTAGGTTAAAAGCTGTTTTCGGATAATGAAGATGCTGGTTGAGTCTGATCGGAGCGCTGAAATGGTGAGAAAAAGACGTCTTGCTGTGGATGCACTTTTAAAGAAACCACATGGGGAAAGTCACAGCTTGTTGGAGCAATCAATGGGTCACACATTCCTCTAGTTCGGCCTGAGGACTTCCAGTCTGACCGCTTTAAGGACAGGAACTCAATTCATCTCAACCGTTTGGAAATCTTGTGACCAACATTAAGCCTTTATAGTTTTGTAAGAGTTCTGAAAACCGCTACAGTATCTGTCAGGCAGAAACTTGGGACAAGTAATTTGACTGAAACCTTAAAACTGAACTAACTGACTGATAGGGTTAACTTTGATTTAAACATTTGTAGAATACTAAGAGCTTTATTGAGTAGGTATAACTGTATTAAGGGTTAAACTCATAACTTTATAACTTAGGGTTTAATGTAATTCTAAAACCATTGGGCCACTGAAAAGACACAATAGAAACTCAGGAGGGAGCCAGTCTCGATTGAGGCCCATCAGCTCTGATCTGCGGCCACTTCCCCCCCAGAAACTGTATTTAAATCTCATCCTGATCACTGACCTGCCAGTGTGCAACTCGCTGGAGTCACGAGGGAGGCAAAGAGGAGGCAAATCCTACTTTGATTGAGCTAAGTATCGCTGGTGTTTTATTTTATTTGGTTGTTTAGCCCCTCATGCTATAATCATGTGTATTTTCTCCATTCCTGTTCATGTGTCTTCTCGCAATTATCACTGGCCCCGTGTATCTCATAATCGATATAACCGGCCTGCTCTCGTCTATCCCACATGCTCCACTGACATCCAACATCTAGTTTCAGGTGGCCTGTGGAACTGCCAGTCAGCTGTTCCTAAGGCTGACTTCATCTCTGGCTACGCCTCCCTGCAGTCTCTGGATTTCCTTGCTCTCACTGAGACGTGGATTACTCCATCCAACACATCCACCCCAGCAGCTCTCTCCACTGCATATTCCTTCTCCCATACACCCAGACCCACTGGCAGAGGAGGTGGCACTGGTCTCCTGCTCTCTCCCAAATGGAGCTTTTCCCTCTTCAAGCTACCTTACTTCACTCCTTCCACCTTTGAATTCCATGCTGTCACAGTAACCCATCCTATACAGTTAACCATTGTTCTCTACCGTCCACCAGGCGCCTTGGGGGACTTCTTGGAGGAATTAGACAATCTCCTCTCACACATCCCTGAAACTGGCCCTCCCGCTGTACTTCTCGGAGACTTCAACCTCCAGACAGGGAAGATAGATGAACTAACATATCTGTTAACCGCCTTTGCTTTCTCACTCTCTCCGTCCCCACCAACTCATAAAGCTGGCAATGTCCTTGATCTCATATTCTCAAGGAACTGCACTACTTCTAACCTCTCTGTAAACCCGCTCCACACATCCGATCACTTCTTCATTTCATTCTCTCTATCCCTTTCCAAACATAACAAACTAATCTCTTCTCATCCTGCACCTGTCCGCCGTAACCTTCGTTCCCTCTCCCCCTCTACCTTTGCCTCATCGGTGCTCTCAGCCCTCCCTTCCTCTGACTTGTTCCAACTCCTACCTCCAAACTCTGCTGCAGAAACTCTCCTCTCTACTCTCTCATCCACTCTGGACTCGCTCTGTCCTCTCACATCTCGGCAGGCTTGTCAGTCCCCTCCTGCTCCCTGGCTAAATGATGCACTGCGTGCTAATAGAACCGTCCTTAGGGCAGCAGAGTGGAAATGGTGGAAATCCAAACACCGTGACGACCTCCTAACCTATCAGGCTCTCCTCTCCTCTTTCTCTGCTTCGATCTCTCAGGCAAAAAGCACTTTCTTTCAAGATAAGATCCAATCTTCCTATTCCAATCCCAAAAAACTATTTTCCATCTTCTCCTCCCTCCTGGATCCCCCCAAAGCCCCTTCCCCCTCCTCCCTTCTGTCAAACGACTTTGTTAACCACTTTGAAAAAAAGGTTGATGATATTCGCTCTTCTTTTTCTGACTCACCTCTACTCACCACTGGGTCACCAGACCCTCCTTTCACCCACACACTAACCTCCTTTTCCCCTCTCTCTCCAAGTGAGGTTCTTACCCTCATTACCTCTGCCCGCCCTACCACCTGTCCTCTGGACCCTATCCCTTCAAACCTCCTTCAGACTATCGCTCCTGATATTCTACCGTTTCTCACCCATTTCATCAACACTTCTCTAACTTCTGGTCACTTTCCAAACAGTCTCAAGGAGGCAAGAGTAAACCCTCTCCTAAAGAAACCCACTCTCAACCCGTCTGATGTTATAAACTACAGGCCTGTCTCTCTCCTCCCGTTCCTGTCTAAAACACTTGAACGCGCTGTCTTTAAACAACTCTCCTGTTATCTCAATCAGAACAACCTTCTGGATCCGCACCAGTCTGGTTTCAAGGCAGGTCACTCCACAGAAACTGCCCTCCTTGCTGTCACTGAGGAACGGCACATTGCCAAAGCAGCCTCCCTTTCCTCTGTCATCATCCTGTTGGATCTGTCTGCTGCATTCGACACGGTGAATCATCAGATCCTCCTTCGCACTCTCCAAGAACTTGGAGTTTCAGGCTCTGCACTTTCCTGCAAATGTCCTACATGTATGACATTTGGTGGGAATATGTAACATGATGAGTCGACAAAAACAGTACATTGGAGCGGGTCTGGAAACAGAACAGGAAGTCGAAGATTTTGAATTTCATTTCAAGTTTTTTGGCCAATTCAGGGTTTAGTATTTTAAAACCTACAGATTTAATTTACAATTGGATGTTCTTTCCCCCCTGCAGCACAAACCAACCAAACGGCATTTTTCTGGTAGGAAGTGAGCCTCATTAGTGTCTGATTAGGGAATCTGCATGAATACCTAATCCAGTGTGGACACAGTCTCCGTCCTGAGCTGCTTCCTTGTCAGGACTTAAGCCAGCCTCTGGGTTGGAGAGTTAGGAGATTTGGGGGTGAAAGGGTGAGCTAGGTGTTGAGGGGATGGGAAGGAGGAGGGGTCACTGGCCAATGATCTTAAATCCTTGACAGGTCAAAGGTCCTTTGGGGATCCACTTCCAGGACACAATAGAGTCTTGTTTTCCAACGGAGCCTGAACAGTTCATTCAGCCTCAGATCAGAAACCTCCGACCCCTGAAACTCTCCCGCAGAGATGTCGAATTTGCCGCTGACTTCAAATCGTAATTGTTGAGGTAATTTTGCATGTTGATGTGGAAAATTCTATTTACTTTTTAAAACGGCAACAAAAGGAGACAAATCTTTGATGAGCAAGCCAATCAGAAGGGACTTGGTCACAGCGTTTTGTTCAAGATTTCCCCCCTTAAGCGTCTGAAAGCAACTTAAGATGGTTAAAAAATCCCTTTTATGAACATTAAGTCTTAAAGGAGTTTCCTCTTGACCACTTTAACACAGCTGAGAGCATCTTAAGGCGCTCTAAACATGGATTTTATCTGCTGTAATAACCAGTTTCAGTTTGAAGTTCATGGGTTTTATATGAAACTGATATTCGTATGAAAACCAACAGATGTCAATGAGACTGAGAATTCAGAAATGAGTTTTCACACCAGATGTTACATAATTAATCGTTTTTAGAGAATATAAAGGAGAGTTTAAGGTGGATTTACATTAACAACCATAAAAGGACTTGTACAAATGTGGCATCAAATGAGGATTCAAGTGATTTAAGTTTATCAAAACCCAGTCGATATTCTCCTTCTGTCTTGAATGTTAGAGGAAGAGTTGATTTTAGATTGTCGTGTTAACATTTTGAGAGATAACAATGTATTGCTGTTTTTCTTTTTTGCTTTTGCACTCAGGATGGAGAACACTGAAATAAAAAAGCACACACACACACACAACACACACACACACACACACACACACACACACACACACACACACACACACACACACACACACACACACACACGCACAAACCCACACACACACACACACACACACATACACACACACACACACACACACACACACACACACACACACACACACACACACACACACACACACACACACACATTCACAGACATTCCTCACTTCCCACATGTTTGGATGGAGAGTCCCTGACCATTGTCACAGTGGCCCACATGGTGTGTGTGTGTGTGTGTGTGTGTGTGTGTGTGTGTGTGTGTGTGTGTGTGTGTGTGTGTGTGTGTGTGTGTGTGTGTGTGTGTGTGTGTGTGAGATCAACATCACGCTATGAAATTACAGGGACATCTTTGAGGATCGAGTGTGTTTGCGTGTGTTCTGCCAAATGCCTATAAAATTATAGAGGCCGCCTGTGGCTTTTATAGAAAATGTACAGTCCTTGTAGGTGTGTGTGTGTGTGTGTGTGTGGGGGGGGGGGTTCAAATGTTGCCTAAATGACCTGTTAAGTTACAGGGTGAACAATTTGGGAACACAAATATGATACTGTGTGTGTGTGTGTTTAAAAAGGGCCAGATTCTGCTGATGCTCATGTGTATATCAGTATGTAGTGTCTCTACTTTAAAGAGTCCTCTCCTGCTGATGTTCAGGTGTATATCAGTATGTAGTGTCTCTACTTTAAAGAGTCCTGTCCTGCTGATGTTCAGGTGTATATCAGTATGTAGTGTCTCTACTTTAAAGAGTCCTCTCCTGCTGGTGCTCAGGCGTATATCAGTATGTAGTGTCTCTACTTTAAAGAGTCCTCTCCTGCTGATGTTCAGGTGTATATCAGTATGTCGTGTCTCTACTTTAAAGAGTCCTGTCCTGCTGATGTTCAGGTGTATATCAGTATGTAGTGTCTCTACTTTAAAGAGTCCTCTCCTGCTGGTGCTCAGGCGTATATCAGTATGTAGTGTCTCTACTTTAAAGAGTCCTCTCCTGCTGATGTTCAGGTGTATATCAGTATGTAGTGTCTCTACTTTAAAGAGTCCTGTCCTGCTGATGTTCAGGTGTATATCAGTATGTCGTGTCTCTACTTTAAAGAGTCCTGTCCTGCTGATGTTCAGGTGTATATCAGTATGTAGTGTCTCTACTTTAAAGAGTCCTCTCCTGCTGGTGCTCAGGCGTATATCAGTATGTAGTGTCTCTACTTTAAAGAGTCCTCTCCTGCTGATGTTCAGGCGTATATCAGTATGTAGTGTCTCTACTTTAAAGAGTCCTCTCCTGCTGATGTTCAGGTGTATATCAGTATGTAGTGTCTCTACTTTAAAGAGTCCTCTCCTGCTGATGTTCAGGTGTATATCAGTATGTAGTGTCTCTACTTTAAAGAGTCCTCTCCTGCTGATGTTCAGGTGTATATCAGTATGTAGTGTCTCTACTTTAAAGAGTCCTCTCCTGCTGATGTTCAGGTGTAGTGTCTCTACTGAGACATGTTTCCATGCTTTAATGTTTAAAAAGCTCTTTATTTTTCTCCTGTTTTCACCCTCTGTCTGAAACCAGAGCCCAGTCGGAGAAACTCCCTCTGGTATAGCCGGATATTTTGGGGGTAACACCACTAGAATTAATGGAGTTAAATCCCCATTCAGACAGGATTAGCACTACACAGTGAGCAGGGGAATTAAATATTCACACTGCTTCTCTGTGATTGAGTTAAATTACCGTTTAAATCGGGATGTTACAGGATGGCTCGCTCTCTATTGCATTTACATTTGAAAGGATAAGGACAAAAGCCTCTCCAGGGGACCGAGGGAGAGATGGAGGTGAGACACACACACTCTTTCTCATATAAAGTCGAAACACAGACATGACATAAGATACACTTTATTGATCCCAATTTGGGGAAATACACATCCGTCACAGCAGTTTGTAAACAAGGCAACTTTAAAACTAAAATATATACATAATGACAGTGGAAGATATACTCTGAATACTGTCCATCAAATATACACTACTAATATCCTGCTTTATATTTTGTTCACTGTAAATTGGTTTATCAAGTTTTATATTTTTCTACTTTTTGAATGCTGTTTTATTTCTATTTTGAGATGTTTACATTTTAAAATTGTTTATTTCTTCTCTTTTAAAGGTCACCTATCATGCTATTTTTAGGCAATAGCATAGGTCTCAGATATATAAAAACATGTCTATGAAGTGTTTTGCTCAAAATACCAAACAGCATCTAGCCATGCCTCATGTCCCTCTATTTCACTTCCTGTTTCTAAAGTGCTGATTCTGGGTATAAACAGGTCTCTCTTGAGAGTGAGACCCTTTGTCTCAATGAGATTTTCACCTGTATAAATAAAGGCAAAAATATAATAAAACAATAAAGCTTCTTTTTTTTTTTAACTGAAAAAAAATAAAATAAGAGGGGGCGGAGCTTATGCCGGCTCATGCGGGATCTGGCAGATACTGTCTAAAATGCTGCGGTGATGAAACGCAAGGATTATTAGATCAAGGATTATTAGATCAAGGATTATTAGATCAAGGATTCTCTCTGAAACAGTCTGGAGCTCAAAGGCTTTCTCTCTTGCCGGTTATACCACAAGGTGAGTTCCTTTTTACTTCCTGCTTCTTCACACACATGCTCTCCAGTACAGGTTAGCTCTGAGTGTTAGCGATGCTAATGTAAACAAAGACTATTACGTCCAAAACAGTCATTGTTTCTGATAGCAACGTTTCTGATTGGGTCCGCCGCCGATTTGACGTCATATCGGACGCAAATCTGGATCAGCTCCGTTGTTCCCCCGTTTTTAGAGATTTGTGTACGGAGGAAAAGAGGGAGGGGTTTATTTTCTGACGCTGCGTGAGTTCCCTGACACACCGGGGACACATAGTTATGTATACAAGACATCAGAAAGTGCATTTTGCATGATAGGTCTCTTTTAAATGGTCTGATGTGCAATGCCTTGCTTTTTATGCAGCTGCAACGCAAACATTTCCCAAATTAGGATAAATAAAGTACATCTTATCTTATCTTATGAAAGGCCAATTACAGCTAACAAACCATAGAAGTATGATATTATTACATTACATTTCATTTAGCTGACACTTCTATCCAAAGCAACTTTATTACATTGCAATAAGTGCAAAACCCATCGAGATTCAATCTCCGAACAACAAGGAAAGTGCAGATATATTCGCCTCAAGCGAGTCATACCATAGTAAGTGCTGGTGAATTAGTTTCAAGGCCTAAGCTAACTCTTTAAAGTGTGGAAGATATGAGTTGCTGCTGTCCTGATGTCAATGGGGAGCTCATTCCACCAATCAGGAGCCAGGATAGTAAACAGGCGTGTTTTTGAGGGGTACCTTGGTCCCATTCACAGAGATGGAGTAAAATGTCCTCTGAATTTGAAAACACACTTTCATAATCAGGCATTTTATGTAAATCACTCTGCAAACTTTCACCTTTTGCAAAGTCTTTTCCTAAATGCATGTCTCTAAAAGTGTGTCTTTTCCTTTTGTACTTCCTTTGTTTTTGATTGTTGCTTCATTTGGGTTTCATTTCAAACTGAAAAAAGTGCAACGTTGACTTTTATTAAATGTATTATGTCAGCAAATCTCACTTAACTGTATTAGGTTAGTTGGGTTTCCATTTCCAGCGTTCAATTTTTTAAGTGTTTGTGAAGAAAGTGCTGTACAAATTTAGATTATTTGTATAGCTTTTTTATGATCAGCTCGGTACATGCCTGAGAATCATGTTTCTCAAATGTTCTAAGCATAAACGTAATCCAATGACAGTCGTTAATGGAAACATTGCCACCAGGAACTGCTTCTATCTAATTCTGCATACTTTTTTGACAATTTCTAAACAGATGCAGGCCATTTTTAAAAGAGATTATCAGCTTTCAAATCGGTTGAAATGTTCGTAATGGCATGTTTACATCCATCAGATTGTCTAAAACATTCAGACTTCTTCCATATAAAAGTACATTTTTACTGCACTGATGAGCAAGCAATACAGTTCCTCCCAAAAAACCTCACAATGCCAACACGAACGCATCTCAAGTGACGGTCGAAACACTTCAAAACTGTAGGTAGGAATTAAGAACACAGTCGTTTGCTTTGCATTAACACCGATTTGAACACACACACACACACACACACACACACACACACACACACACACACACACACACACACACACACACACACACACACACACACACACACACACACACACACACACACACACACACACACACAAACTTTAGATATTCATGTTGCTGATTAGCGAGCAGGAGGTGGCGATTAGTGAGAATCCCCTTTCTAAACACAGCAGTTGGTGAAACTCTGGAGGAGGGTTTCTGAGGACAACAGATGAAGTCCTTTCAGTGATTTGTCATTCATAATTTGGTTTAAATTACAGCTCTGTGGTCAGCGTTGGTCCTGTGGAGAGTTTCCTACGGAGTTTTTGTGATTGCAGGTCAGCCCCGTTTCCTGTGCTGATTCGTAAAGTGGTCGACAGTAAAGTTTTCATGGAGGGCCGATCAGCGCGGCCACATGGAGGATGAAAGGGCCCCAATTCCTCCGGAAAAGGGGCCCCTATAGGAAGAGCAGCATGGGATCCTGGGAGCACATATACCTGCGGGTTCACTGGGGTTACCAAGAAACCAGGACAAAAGCATCAGTAGAATGGACTAATGTGTATGAAGAGACATGTTGCATGGAGAAAGTGTTTGAGTTACAGAGAGGCTAGTGACAATGGGAATAGTGGAGCACACATTTTGGACAATCTGTACGTGAAGGCTTGCATGATGTGGCAGTCTGTAGTTTGAAAGAAAAGTGACTTAGAGAGTTTTTAATTCCTCACTGTAGTTTTTATAAGTTAAGTTGAAGAAACCAGGACAAAAAGATCCGTCGAATGGACTAATGTGTATGAAGAGACATGTTGGATGGAGAAAGTGTTTTGTGTTGCTGATGTTACCGAGAGGGAC
The DNA here is from genome assembly GCF_902827175.1 of Gymnodraco acuticeps. Taxonomy (NCBI): domain Eukaryota; kingdom Metazoa; phylum Chordata; class Actinopteri; order Perciformes; family Bathydraconidae; genus Gymnodraco; species Gymnodraco acuticeps. The sequence goes on from NW_022991625.1 coordinate 67,578, forward strand.
GGGATGACGAGTTAAAATGGGAATAATGGAGCACATTGGACATCTGGTGAAGGCTTGCATGATGGGGCAGTCTGCAGTTTAAATGAAAAGTAACATTTACTCACTCTAGTTTTTACAAGTTCTCTCATTAAGTTGAGTATAGGGTCTCATTTTTATGAAAGAGCATTAGAGCCACGTGTGAGTTCTTAAGTACTAGTTACTTTCTGACTGTCTCGTCACAATTCTGACATTTGTGTTGTGCACCGACAGAAATGTTAAGAGAGTCTCATTTTTATGTTGTTTTATGGTTGTATTGTTTTCCACTTCCTGTGTTGTTTTGTCACCCACCATTTACCTGTCATTCCAGGCTTCCTGATTGTCTACCTCTTGTGTGTCTCCCGTGCTCATCAGCACCAGCCCCGCCCCTGATTGTCCCCACCTGTGTCTTGTTGTCGTATGTTTAAATTCCCCTGTCTCCCATGTGTTCTTCATCGGTTCGTCTTGTCTCATGCCTAGGTCAGATCCTGCTCTCCTTGATACCAAGATGTTTTTGTTCCTCACTACCTGAGCGATTTTCTTTTGTTCACCTTTTGTCATCTCATCTAGAGATTAGATAGTGTTTATTTCTGTTCATCTATTTGAAAATAAAGTATCTTCAAAATACTTTACCTCTGTCTCCTGGGTCGTGCAATTGGGTCCTATACCCTGAGTTTCTGAGTTCGTAACAATTTTTCATAAAAACTCTGACTTTTTGTATCAAAATTCTGACGTTTTTATCAAAATTCTAACAGTTTATTCCGGAATTCTGACTTTTTTATTTGAATTCTTTTTTTTTGAATTTTGATATTTTTTATTGGAATTCTGACTTAATTTCCGGGAATTCTGACTTTTTTTTAATCGGAATTCTGACTTTTTCAAAGAGAATGAAGTTGTTACAGGCAGTAGAGTTGAGAACACAATTGTTGCATTTTCAAATCAAATCAAATTTTATTTGTAGAGCACATTTAAAAACGATTTTTGGTCGAGCCAAAGTACTGAACATGTAATTTAAACACATAAAAACACATTACATCACAATAAAAGACAATCAATCACAACAGATAAAAACAACACATGGAACAGTCAGGAGTCGTGACCCCACTCTAACTAGAAGGCCAGAGAGAGTGTGTCTTCAGCGTGGATTTTGCCATACTTCACTTTGGGATTCTCCTCTAAAAGAGCAGACGTAGCTATAGAAGTATGCACATTGAGAGAAAGGAGCTTCACTACTATTACAATAAACATTCTCTAAGACGTGATATAAGGGTGGTTTAGACTCTCAGTGAGAGAGAACTACATTGTGGATGCTCGGGGAAACAATAAAGGCAAAATGCCCCCAAAAGATCACTTGATAAACAACTGTATTTACAACCTTGTGTTTGTATGGACGTCGCCAACCAGTCGAGTTGGAGTTCAAATCAATTGCTGTCCAAAGTGTTTTCATGTTATCCTAGACTTTTGTGTAAAATTGTCCAATAGTTAGCTTAGAAATTCCTGTGTTGTGGCCCTAACGTGTTTTGTGAGGCTTTACCTTTGACCTAAATCAGTTTGATGTTTTTAAGTGATTAAAACTCAACCACAACCTTGGTCCCGTGCATGCAAGAAGACTTTGGGATGTGCAATCAATCATCATAACACATCTCACGATTCACTTTATTTCACATTCATTGTAACACAGGTTTTGACATCCTACTTAAACCTTCAAAATACTGTCTTTAAAATACCTCTGATATTTTAAAGACAACCTGCATACACAAGTTTACCTATCTTCCATATTGTCAGACCACACACTCCTACTGACCCCGATTTGCAGAAAAACAAGCGTGCAAGTTTTTTTTTGTTTTGCAGCTTCTCTTTCCAAGAATCCTTCCTGGCATGTGGCCCCCAGCTTGAGCCACACTGCCTCCCATAACTTGAATTTTCTGCAAGGCGTTTCAAATGTGTTATTGCTGAAGGTATAGAAAGTATTGGAGGTGGAGGAGGGGGTTTAAATCCAGGGTCTTTATAATCTGCAGGGGCCCAAACTGTTGAGAGGAACTCCCTCTCTGTTCGGTATTGTTGGGTCTGTTTTGAGGTCGGACCCTAAAAAGCGTGCTGACTGGTAATCAGCCGTTTTAAAGATGATCAAACGGACTCCTTTATGATGGAGGACAATGGGTCTGACAGGAGAGGTGGGGGGGGCGGCAGAGCAAGAAAATATGACAATAGATTTCCTCTTTCTTTCCCTCTGCACGTGTCCTTTCCTTTTCCCTCAAAACATTCACTCTCTCTGAGATGTTTACAACAAAAAAACGTGTGTGAAAGTGTCTCCAAAATCTTTAAAACACTCTTTTATTGAGGAAGTAAGAAAAGTGTTTGCATGCATTTGAGTAACCTGCTTACTGTACATTTGAAAACTATCATTATTTGAAAATACATGTTTGTTTGACTTCACAAATATTAAGATTTCTGCTGCCAATTCAAACTCCTTAAAGGGGCCCTATTCTACTGATGTCCAAGTGTATATCAGTATGTAGTGTCTCTACTTTAAAGAGTCCTCTCCTGCTGATGTTCAGGTGTATATCAGAATGTAGTGTCTCTACTTTAAAGAGTCCTCTCCTGCTGATGTTCAGGTGTATATCAGTATGTAGTGTCTCTACTTTAAAGAGTCCTCTCCTGCTGATGTTCAGGTGTATATCAGTATGTAGTGTCTCTACTTTAAAGAGTCCTCTCCTGCTGATGTTCAGGTGTATATCAGTATGTAGTGTCTCTACTTTAAAGAGTCCTCTCCTGCTGATGTTCAGGTGTATATCAGTATGTAGTGTCTCTACTTTAAAGAGTCCTCTCCTGCTGATGTTCAGGTGTATATCAGTATGTAGTGTCTCTACTTTAAAGAGTCCTCTCCTGCTGATGTTCAGGTGTATATCAGTATGTAGTGTCTCTACTTTAAAGAGTCCTCTCCTGCTGATGTTCAGGTGTATATCAGTATGTAGTGTCTCTACTTTAAAGAGTCCTCTCCTGCTGATGTTCAGGTGTATATCAGTATGTAGTGTCTCTACTTTAAAGAGTCATCTCCTGCTGATGTTCAGGTGTATATCAGTATGTAGTGTCTCTACTTTAAAGAGTCCTCTCCTGCTGATGTTCAGGTGTATATCAGTATGTAGAGTCTCTACTTTAAAGAGTCCTCTCCTGCTGATGTTCAGTTGTATATCAGTATGTAGTGTCTCTACTTTAAAGAGTCCTCTCCTTCTGATGTTCAGGTGTATATCAGTATGTAGTGTCTCTACTTTAAAGAGTCATCTCCTGCTGATGTTCAGGTGTATATCAGTATGTAGTGTCTCTACTTTAAAGAGTCCTCTCCTGCTGATGTTCAGGTGTATATCAGTATGTAGAGTCTCTACTTTAAAGAGTCCTCTCCTGCTGATGTTCAGTTGTATATCAGTATGTAGTGTCTCTACTTTAAAGAGTCCTCTCCTGCTGATGTTCAGGTGTATATCAGTATGTAGTGTCTCTACTTTAAAGAGTCCTCTCCTGATGATGTTCAGGTGTATATCAGTATGTAGTGTCTCTACTTTAAAGAGTCCTCTCCTGCTGATGTTCAGTTGTATATCAGTATGAAGTGTCTCTACTTTAAAGAGTCCTCTCCTGCTGATGTTCAGTTGTATATCAGTATGTAGTGTCTCTACTTTAAAGAGTCCTCTCCTGCTGATGTTCAGGTGTATATCAGTATGTAGTGTCTCTACTTTAAAGAGTCCTCTCCTGCTGATGTTCAGGTGTATATCAGTATGTAGTGTCTCTACTTTAAAGAGTCCTCTCCTGCTGATGTTCAGGTGTATATCAGTATGTAGTGTCTCTACTTTAAAGAGTCCTCTCCTGCTGATGTTCAGGTGTATATCAGTATGTAGTGTCTCTACTTTAAAGAGTCCTCTCCTGCTGATGTTCAGGTGTATATCAGTATGTAGTGTCTCTACTTTAAAAAGTCCTCTCCTGCTGATGTTCAGGTGTATATCAGTATGTAGTGTCTCTACTTTAAAGAGTCCTCTCCTGCTGATGTTCAGGTGTATATCAGTATGTAGTGTCTCTACTTTAAAGAGTCCTCTCCTGCTGATGTTCAGTTGTATATCAGTATGTAGTGTCTCTACTTTAAAGAGTCCTCTCCTGCTGATGTTCAGGTGTATATCAGTATGTAGTGTCTCTACTTTAAAGAGTCCTCTCCTGCTGATGTTCAGGTGTATATCAGTATGTAGTGTCTCTACTTTAAAGAGTCCTCTCCTGCTGATGTTCAGGTGTATATCAGTATGTAGTGTCTCTACTTTAAAGAGTCCTCTCCTGCTGATGTTCAGGTGTATATCAGTATGTAGTGTCTCTACTTTAAAGAGTCCTCTCCTGCTGATGTTCAGGTGTATATCAGTATGTAGTGTCTCTACTTTAAAGAGTCCTCTCCTGCTGATGTTCAGGTGTATATCAGTATGCAGTTGTCTCTACTTTAAAGAGTCCTCTCCTGCTGATGTTCAGGTGTATATCAGTATGTAGTGTCTCTACTTTAAAGAGTCCTCTCCTGCTGATGTTCAGGTGTATATCAGTATGTAGTGTCTCTACTTTAAAGAGTCCTCTCTTGCTGATGTTCAGTTGTATATCAGTATGTAGTGTCTCTACTTTAAAGAGTCCTCTCCTGCTGATGTTCAGGTGTATATCAGTATGTAGTGTCTCTACTTTAAAGAGTCCTCTCCTGCTGATGTTCAGGTGTATATCAGTATGTAGTGTCTCTACTTTAAAGAGTCCTCTCCTGCTGATGTTCAGGTGTATATCAGTATGTAGTGTCTCTACTTTAAAGAGTCCTCTCCTGCTGATGTTCAGGTGTATATCAGTATGTAGTGTCTCTACTTTAAAGAGTCCTCTCCTGCTGATGTTCAGGTGTATATCAGTATGTAGTGTCTCTACTTTAAAGAGTCCTCTCCTGCTGATGTCCAAGTGTATATCAGTATGTAGTGTCTCTACTTTAAAGAGTCCTCTCCTGCTGATGTTCAGGTGTATATAAGTATGTCGTGTCTCTACTTTAAAGAGTCCTCTCCAGCTGATGTTCAGGTGTATATCAGTATGTAGTGTCTCTACTTTAAAGAGTCCTCTCCTGCTGATGTTCAGGTGTATATCAGTATGTAGTGTCTCTACTTTAAAGAGTCCTCTCCTGCTGATGTTCAGGTGTATATCAGTATGTAGTGTCTCTACTTTAAAGAGTCCTCTCCTGCTGATGTTCAGGTGTATATCAGTATGTAGTGTCTCTACTTTAAAGAGTCCTCTCCTGCTGATGTTCAGGTGTATATCAGTATGTAGTGTCTCTACTTTAAAGAGTCCTCTCCTGCTGATGTTCAGGTGTATATCAGTATGTAGTGTCTCTACTTTAAAGAGTCCTCTCCTGCTGATGTTCAGTTGTATATCAGTATGTAGTGTCTCTACTTTAAAGAGTCCTCTCCTGCTGATGTTCAGGGTGTATATCAGTATGTAGTGTCTCTACTTTAAAGAGTCCTCTCCTGCTGATGTTCAGGTGTATATCACTATGTAGTGTCTCTACTTTAAAGAGTCCTCTCCTGCTGATGTTCAGGTGTATATCAGTATGTAGTGTCTCTACTTTAAAGAGTCCTCTCCTGCTGATGTTCAGGTGTATATCAGTATGTAGTTTCTCTACTTTAAAGAGTCCTCTCCTGCTGATGTCCAAGTGTATATCAGTATGTAGTGTCTCTACTTTAAAGAGTCCTCTCCTGCTGATGTTCAGGTGTATATCAGTATGTCGTGTCTCTACTTTAAAGAGTCATCTCCTGCTGATGTCCAAGTGTATATCAGTATGTAGTGTCTCTACTTTAAAGAGTCCTCTCCTGCTGATGTTCAGGTGTATATCAGTATGTAGTGTCTCTACTTTAAAGAGTTGTCTCCTGCTGAAGTTCAGGTGTATATCAGTATGTAGTGTCTCTACTTTAAAGAGTCCTCTCCAGCTGATGTTCAGTTGTATATCAGTATGTAGTGTCTCTACTTTAAAGAGTCCTCTCCTGCTGATGTTCAGGTGTATATCAGTATGTAGTGTCTCTACTTTAAAGAGTCCTCTCCTGCTGATGTTCAGGTGTATATCAGTATGTAGTGTCTCTACTTTAAAGAGTCCTCTCCTGCTGATGTTCAGGTGTATATCAGTATGTAGTGTCTCTACTTTAAAGAGTCCTCTCCTGCTGATGTTCACGTGTATATCAGTATGCAGTGTATCTACTTTAAAGAGTCCTCTCCTGCTGATGTTCACGTGTATATCAGTATGTAGTGTCTCTACTTTAAAGAGTCCTCTCCTGCTGATGTTCAGGTGTATATCAGTATGTAGTGTCTCTACTTTAAAGAGTCCTCTCCTGCTGATGTTCACGTGTATATCAGTATGTAGTGTCTCTACTTTAAAGAGTCCTCTCCTGCTGATGTTCACGTGTATATCAGTATGTAGTGTCTCTACTTTAAAGAGTCGTCTCCTGCTGATGTTCACGTGTATATCAGTATGTAGTGTCTCTACTTTAAAGAGTCCTCTCCTGCTGATGTTCACGTGTATATCAGTATGTAGAGTCTCTACTTTAAAGAGTCCTCTCCTGCTGATGTTCACGTGTATATCAGTATGTAGTGTCTCTACTTTAAAGAGTCCTCTCCTGCTGATGTTCAGTTGTATATCAGTATGTAGTGTCTCTACTTTAAAGAGTCCTCTCCTGCTGATTTTCACGTGTATATCAGTATGTAGTGTCTCTACTTTAAAGAGTCCTCTCCTGCTGATGTTCAGGTGTATATCAGTATGTAGTGTCTCTACTTTAAAGAGTCCTCTCCTGCTGATGTTCAGGTGTATATCAGTATGTAGTGTCTCTACTTTAAAGAGTCCTCTCCTGCTGATGTTCACATGTATATCAGTATGTAGTGTCTCTACTTTAAAGAGTCCTCTCCTGCTGATGTTCACGTGTATATCAGTATGTAGTGTCTCTACTTTAAAGAGTCCTCTCCTGCTGTTGTTCAGGTGTATATCAGTATGTAGTGTCTCTACTTTAAAGAGTCCTCTCCTGCTGATGTTCACGTGTATATCAGTATGTAGTGTCTCTACTTTAAAGAGTCCTCTCCTGCTGATGTTCACGTGTATAGTGGGAAAGAATGATTGATAAACAGGAAAGACGTCACCAACTAGAGGTCCAGATTTCTACTGTAAACACACCGGTGTAACGGGCAGTTGCGCTGTACAATATAATTACCTAACTATTAAGAATCTATACAAAGAAACAATAAACAAACAAACGTATCGTATAAGATAAAAACTAGAATAAGAAAATGTAAAAATATAGGCTGGCAATTCCTGTCTCAGAATAAAAGTGCATGATAAAATCAAAATAAACAAGATATTTAAACAGCCTGGTAGAGTATGGTGTATAATATATAAATATGCTTAAGAATAGATGTTTCTAACTGTCTGAATATGATGAAAAGTGATCCTAACATGGTCAACATCAGATGACCAGAGTGACTGTGAGCCCTGTGAGGGGATCACTCAGTCAGTGGACCACCTGTTACCCTCAGGAGCCAGAAAACAGGATCACTTCCAAGAAAGCAGCCAGTGTTTACTCCACATTTTGAAATGTGCTGCAGCATGTGAGGAAGGGGGGAGGTTAAGTGTTTCCCTCACAGCCAACACAACTCAGGGGGCCCTCTTTCTCTCAGCCAATAGCTGCTGAGAACAGACTTGCTGTCGGCCAATGAGGTGCAGGGGAGGGAAAGTTGATCCATGTGAAGTCGAATTGATCCCAAAACAGTGAAGAAGAAAGAGGAGGAAACACATGAGGAAAGGGAAGGCAAAACAAGGACAGATGTGGACGGACATATACGAGGAATAAAGTCTACACAATCCGATCCATCTGTGCGTTTCTTGTGCAAAAGCAACCAAAAATGTCATTATTTTGTTCTAAATATATACCTTTAAATGTGTTCTCTGATATGTCACAGATTTCCACAACCTTCGGATCAAACGAGATCAAACAGCTGCACCACTATTCCCTTTTATGCATTTCTTTTTACTTTGTGTGTTTAAGCAAAATCAAAACAATGCTGTCCAAAGCGACTTACACACATTCAATACTGTGGGCAATCCCCACAGGAGCAATTTGGGGTGAAGTGTCTCAGGGACACAACCACATGCTGACTGCAGTGGGACTCGAACTTGCTATCCCCTTGTTCGAAGTACAGCACACTATCCACTGAGCCACAGCCTCCCCACTCACTAACAAGAGGGTGTGTTCGAGACATCTGCAGACAAAAAATGACACCTGAATAATGATCCAGAGGTGTGTGTGAGGTTGTGTGTGTGCGTGTGTGTGTGGGTGTGTGTGCATGCGTGTGTGTGTGTGTGTGTGTGTGTGCGTGTGCGTGTGTGTGGGTGGGTGTGTGTGCGTGCGTGTGTGTGTGTGTGCATGTGTATGTATGTGCGTGTGTGTGTGCATGCGTATGTGTGTGTGTGTGTGTGTGGTTGTGTGTGCATGTGTGTGTGCGTGCGTGTGTGTGTGCGTGTGTATGTGTGTGTGTGTGTGCGTGCATATGTGTGTGTGTGTGTGTGTGTGGCCTAGCATTACTATACTTGTGGGGACCTAAATCTGTTTACACAGTCACATGTGGGGACTCGCCTCCCTTATGGGGACAAATTGGAGGTCCCCATAAGGGGAATCATTAATTTTAGGGTGAAGACTTGGTTAGGTTTAGGTTTAGGATTAGGGTAAGGGTTAGGGTTAGGGTAAGGGTAAGGGTTAGGGTTAGGGTAAGGGTAAGGGTTAGGGTAAGGGTTAGGGTTAGGCATGTGTTGGTTATGGTTAAGGTTAGGATAAGTCTCCAGGAAATGCATGTAAGTCAATTTAATGTCCCCTGAAGTGATGTATACATGGTATGTGTGTGTGCGTGTGTGTGTGTGTGCGTGTGTGTGCATGCGTATGTGTGTGTGTGTGTGTGTGTGCGTGTGTGTGCATGCGTATGTGTGTGTGTTTGACCCTCACACTGTACAGGAAGTCCTCTGGTGTCAGGAGGCAGTAAAGCTTGTTTGTAAGTCCGGTAAATCAGACGCCGGTGTGTCAGATTTCTTTCATCTGACAGCTGCTCGTACGGCAGATCTTCTGACGGTACACCGTGAAATGATTTCACACCTCCTTCACGTCGGAGCTGAAGAGACTCCTGGCTTTATGAACGTTTGGATCAAAAATGTTGCTGCTGTTGACAGGCTCCTACGGGAGGAAGAGCTCTCATTAGCAAATGGCCCTGAATAATACATGAATCAGCGCTTAGTGAGGCCGATGGTGGATCAATTCAGAGAGAGATGCAGGATCAATGTTTACAAGGGACATGTTGTACTGTCCGTGTCCATTCTAACATGCACAAGTGCACTTTCTACTTCTCTCATTTTCCAAACAGCTGGTTCCTTTAGTCTGAATGTGTGTTTGATGCGTGATCATTATTCTTTAGAGTCATTGCGTGCCTATTGATTTGAACATGATCCGTGTATCCATCATTTCCTGGTCTTCTCTAAAGAAGAGGGACCAATGGAAACGTTGTCATGTTGCCGTTGTTCAGCATGGAAACATTCATTAGCTAACAATGACATTATTGTTCTATTAATATAAAGGGAGGTCAGGTACTCTTTAAAACAGCTGCTAGTTATGGGTACTTTTTACTGAAGTACATTTCAAAGCCTCTTTACTTTCACTTAAGAAGTTTAGTCAGTACTTCTACTTTCACCAGAGTATCTTTAAACACGAGGATCTGTACTTCTACGTGAGTAAAGGATGTGTGTACTTTTGCCATCTCTGCTCAAATCAAATCAAAATACTTCATTAGGTACAGGGGGAATTAGGGGTTTGTGACAGCCCTGAATAATACATGAAGGATCACTAAAGAGAGAGCTGCAGGATCAATGTTTACAAGGGACTGTTGGACTGTCCATGTCCATTCTAACATGCACTATTAATAATTAACAGTGTGTATAGTATCATAAGTTAGCTCAGCCCAGAGGGAGATATCCATGTGTGGATACTGGAGATATCATGCGATTACACCGAAATCAAATCAAAACACTTTAAATATATGAAGTATTTATGAAATATAATCTAGTCTTAAATCAGCCTTTAGTTCAGGGGTGGGGAACCTTTTTCCTCTCAAGGGCCATTTCAATTTTTTCAACATCCTCCGAGGGCCGTACAAATGATTGACATCTGCTTAAAAATACTGAAATCACAAAAATGTCAGAATGCATGCACGTGCACGGTTGTGGCATGACCACCAAAACAGAAAGATATTGGGCACAAGATGTATGCAAATGTTTAGTTTCCTAACCATGTGAACATGATTTAAGTGGGGGGGGTTCTTATATTCGTTAGCATAGCTAGCTAACCAGATGCTAATAACAACAAAGTTATTGACTGTATGATCAGTGTGACAGATGAACAGATCGCCACTGGGCTTTCAAATAAAGACACAGACACACAAAAACTGCGGCATGTGGCATGTGTACGGCTCCTTACGGGTACTGCAATTTGTGGAAGTGCCGGAGTGACGTTCTGGTGCTCTCCAGCAGAACTACACCCCTGTCAGACGAGACACATACCACGTGATGACACGTTAGGCTCGTGTTGTGTTCAAGTCAGGATAGCTGTTGTTCTGACCACCATGCTAACAGGCTTTAGCGATATTAGCTTCTTTCTGGTGTAAACAAGGCAGCCATGGGGTTGCTGCACGACTACAAGTGTAGAGAAAGTTTACAGAGAGCAGCTTCATAAATCACTAATAGAAGTTGTTAACAGAAAAATAACAGGTAAGGCCAAATAAGAAAGTTTAATATCATAACCCTAACCCCAGATTAAATGTCAATTTGGATCTTCTTCATTGTCGTAGTTTGTTCAATTTTATTTAATTTTGTTATTATTATTTTCTTTTTTTCTTCTTTCCCTCCTATTTGATGTTCAATCAATCAATCAATCAATGTTTATTTATAGCCCAATATCACAAATGTTACATTTGTCTCAGTGGACTTCACAGTTTGTACAGAATATCAGTATGACAATACGACACCCTCTGTCCTTAGACCCTCTGTCCTTAGACCCTCTGTCCTCAGACCCTCTGTCCTTAGACCCTCTGTCCTTAGACCCTCTGTCCTTAGACCCTCTGTCCTTAGACCCTCTGTCCTTAGACCCTCTGTCCTTAGACCCTCTGTCCTCAGACCCTCTGTCCTTAGACCCTCTGTCCTTAGACCCTCTGTCCTTAGACCCTCTGTCCTTAGACCCTCACATCGTACAAGGAAACACTTCCGGAGAAAACCCACAGTTTAAAGGGAACATGGGAGAAACCTCAGGGAGAGCAACAGAGGAGGGATCCCTCTCCCAGGACGGACAGACGTGCAATAGATGCCGTGTGTAAATTGAAAAGATAATACATTTGCAACATAGGTAGTCCAAATGTTTGGAAATGCATGTGTGTATAATAGGAAGATGAATCCACGAGGATATCCATCCAGGACCTATGATCCAGGACCACAGCCACGACTCAAGATCCAGGGCTCGCGATGCAGGACAGAGGAGCGCAGGATCATCCATGACTCCGGATCCCGGCGTATATAGACACCAAAAAGAAAGACATTTGGGGAAGCTGGGTTAATGGGAACATCATTGTAATGAGGCCACACCTCAAGCCATTATGATCATTTATTATTCTTATACATTTTCTCTCTGTGCTTTCATTTAATTGGTATGTAAGCTGAGCTATACACAGATATCTCGCTACATGATTAAGGTGATATTATTGTCACCATGGAGAGATGTATGTTATATGTGCAGTAACTAGTCTGCACACATTTGAGTACGTATGCGGGTCTATCTTTATATGTATATGTTATGTCTGAATGTTTACAGAAATGACAATAAAAGTTGATTTTTTTTTAAAAACAACATTTTTTTAGACGACCTTCAATGCTCAGGGTCCTGGGGTTTGGGGGATTACCCAGAAAGCACTGAGCTCTCATCTGTTACAGGAACAATCCCAACACCTTCACACCTACAGTCTGGTCTTTCACAGAGTTTACAGCACATATCAAGAACTGTTCTTCTGAATGTAATCCTCATATTGCAACCACACACACGCCTCTGCACACTCATTCTGAAACTCAACCGTTTGGCTTTATTCTCACCTTCAAACCTCAAACCTCCAAACAGCCCTGCAGCGGTTTGTCAAACTATGGTTCGTCACCCAAACTGGGTCATGAGTCCTTTACTGGAAGGTCTAATAAAGATGCAAATGGCACATTGGTTTTGACTATAATTGATGTGAGGGTTAGGATTAAGTAACCTCTTAGCATTTCCAGGGATTACGAAAATAATCATAGTTATTCATATAATTTAGTAATTCCAAAGATAGGGACAGCGAAAACTATTAGTTTAATAATTTAGTTGTATCTTCTAAATAAGATAATATAGATGCTTTTTATGATAATGTTTCTGATTGTGACCATACAGTATGTTCTGTTGGTTCTTTAGTTGACTAGGCGTCTTGTAAAAGCCCAAACTCCTAATTCACTGGGTCTTTCTTGCATAATGCACCAAGATAACGTCTTTCTTAATCAGCCCCTCCCTGAGTTATTGCCACATCTTCAACAACTCTACCCCCTCGCTCTGTATTGCAGATTTTCTGTAATAAAGGTGTATTTTCCAAACCCAAGACTTGAAACTCAAGCGTTTTCATTTGAGTCATTTCCTCAGAAGAGCCTTCTCACACTCCCCAACACAAGTCATCTGATTTGATGAGTACTTTTGGTGGAGCCCCCTTTTTAACATATTTCTAATGTCTTGTAAACGCCTCACAGGGTTTACGAGATGTTGTTTTAGAAGTGGGAATTTGCATAAAGAGACAGAGGAGCGAAAGGAAACTTAATTAGGTAGCAGTGTTTCCTTAAATTAAAACATATTACATCCAAATTTTAACTAATAAATCTACTTTTTCTTAAGATTTCAAACCAAGGAATTAATACATTTTAACTATGCCATTACAAGTTCAAACCATAGGTTCAAACATATAATGAGTAGAGAGTAAATCTGATTCAGTCCGTCTTGTTAACCCTTCGATGCCCGAGTGACTGGACCCTACACTCAATACAAGGACCTGTATTAGAATAATATGTGTTTTTATGCCATTTGTCATTTTGGTAAAGAAAAATCACTTGCATAATATTTAGTATTATATTTTGGTTCACACTAGAAATATTTTATATAAAATGTTTCACTATTTTGAATTTTTGAATTTTTTTTACATTTAAAAAACAAAAACGTTTTGAACATTGTGAAGCTGACCGTTGAGCGGCCCGACCAAGCAAGGAGGCAGAACGTCCAAAATACAACCCGGTGTGGGCATTTATTACATCATAAACATATGACACAGCCTCAATCTGCTGTTCACGTGAACACAGTCACCAGCCACCACAAGGATCTCACACACACTACCAGCCAACACAGACAGGGAAACAGAGCCTCAATACCCACACACTAATCAGCAATTAGACACAGGTGAGGGGGGGGGGGGAGACAACACAGGGCACCAGGTGAAAACAATCAGGAGTAACAGACATGGGGAAAGGGAAACCCTTTTCAAAATAAAACCACATGTGCAATAGTACAAGGTCCACAGTGACGAAGTTACCTTAGTCACAAACATATTGATGCAAAGATCTCCGCTATTCTGAGACCCTCACAGTATTCCAGTCCCTTTTCAAAACTCATCTCTTCTCCTCTTGTCTACTCACAGCCCCCCCCCATCAATCCATGCCGGTTGATCACGTTTGATAGTCCTATTTTGAGTCCTTGAAAAGCCCTATAAAAATATAATGTATTATTATTATTATTATTATTATTATTATACTGACAGGTTTCAGATCTTGCTGTGTAAAATAATCTTCCTGAGAGGTGTCACTTGTGATGTCGTCTGTGTGTTCCACAGTGAATGTAGTCCTGACAGCAACAAGTGATAAGAATCAAAGGATCCCATAGAAAATGCATGCGGGTCATTTTTGACCCACTAATGGAAGTAATACAAAAACTACAATTTCTTAAAATGTATCAAATGTAAATTCAAAATTTAAATGGCATGATATCCAAAACATGTTTTTTGAGGAATAGCTGGAATATGTAATGATACAAAAATGTAATTACAAAGATACGTCAAGAAAACCACCTCACCGGGTCCAAAAAGACCCACTTATGCATCTAAGGGTTAAAACCAGATTTGGTGATTGATTGTCTTTTCGCTCTTCCAACAAAGACTGTTTTGATGAGTTTTAAAGATCTTTCATGACCATCAGAGAGGTGAAATAGCTGCTGTCTGACAGGAGGCTGGTGGCTTTGAGGATAGCATTCATTAATTGTATTTTTTGTAGTTAATAAATTGTAATAATTGTGTAAATCCCCATCCATCTGGGTGTCATGTTTGTATCACAGCCGATAGAGACACGGTAAATACGGTGACAATGTGACGGTGTAAAACCCTCTAAAATCAGGCGATAGACAGTTCGCCTTTCACATAAATGCACAAACAGGACCCATACACATGCATTACACCAGAAGACTGTAGCAACTGTTATCCTGTGATTTCGAAAAAGCAGCCATTTACGTTTGAACTATGCCCATACAAATTCAAACATATATAGAGGGAAGGTCAATCTGATTAATGGAGTAAATTCAGGTCTTTAAAACATGTGATACTCTAAGAGAGCAGCCTTCTCTCACTGTACCTCCACCACATATTGACTTAAAAGTGAAAGGTCTAACAGAAGTGAAGTTGCATGCTGTTTTTTCCCATTTAAATGAACTTTTCCCATGCATTGTGATAGTCCTTGTATTACCATTCATTCAATTGGCAGCCTATTTTTAGCCACGGTGCCTTGTAATGTAAATTGCCCCTCATATTCAACAGATATCTTTAACTGCCAATACTCCCCAACACTAGTCACCCCCCCGCCCCTCTATTGCTCCAACTTCGACTGTTTTAAATCCTGTTTAAAGACCCACTTATTCTCCTATATCCACCTATAACACATGTCAGTCTGTGCTTTTAAATTGAGGTTTTAAATTGTTTTTTTCACGTATGAGAGTTTTCAGTGTGTGGCTTTCCGTATGGTTTTATTGTCCCGTGTTTTACTGTCCCGTGTTTTACTGTCCCGTGTTTTACTGTCCCGTGTTTTACTGTCCTGTGTTTTACTGTGCTGTGTTTTACTGTCCTGTGTTTTACTGTCCCGTGTTTTACTGTCCCGTGTTTCACTGTCCCGTGTTTTACTGTCCCGTGTTTTACTGTCCCGTGTTTTACTGTCCCGTGTTTTACTGTCCTGTGTTTTACTGTCCTGTGTTTTACTGTCCCGTGTTTTACTGTCCCGTGTTTCACTGTCCCGTGTTTTACTGTCCCGTGTTTTACTGTCCCGTGTTTCACTGTCCCGTGTTTTACTCTCCCGTGTTTACTGTCCCGTGTTTACTGTCCCGTGTTTCACTGTCCCGTGTTTTACTGTCCCGTGTTTTACTGTCCCGTGTTTCACTGTCCCGTGTTTTACTGTCCCGTGTTTCACTGTCCCGTGTTTCACTGTCCCGTGTTTCACTGTCCCGTGTTTTACTGTCCCGTGTTTTACTGTCCCGTGTTTCACTGTCCCGTGTTTCACTGTCCCGTGTTTCACTGTCCCGTTATTTACTGTCCCATGTTTTACTGTCCCGTGTTTCACTGTCCCGTGTTTCACTGTCCCGTGTTTCACTGTCCCGTGTTTCACTGTCCCGTGTTTTACTGTCCCGTGTTTCACTGTCCCGTGTTTTACTGTCCTGTGTTTTGCATCTGTTTTATGTCCTATCTGTTGTTTCGTTGGTTTATTTATTGATGTACAGCACTTTGGTCAACTGTTTTTAAATGTGCTATAGCAATAATATGGTTATATTTACGGCTTTTCTTTGCTTATGTTCTACTCTTTTTCATGTTCAGGCCAATACCTCTACTAAATGCTGCTGTGATGACACATTTTTCCCAAACTGGGATCTATAAAGTAAATCTTATCTTTTCTTAATTTTTGTTTCCCATTGCAATCCAGCATTTGTTTAAGAGCCCTCAAAACAACAAACTCTATGATTTAAGGCGAGACACGGCAGGCAAAAACATCGTTTTTCAAGTACTGGTCAATCTTGAGATTTTGTGCTATTTTTATTCTATAACATGTTTTCTTTCAGGCTTTTGGAAGGAAAACGTACAAAATACACATTTAAGTGTTTATTTTTACTATAGTTTGTCTATTTGCGTCTGTAGATTTCTCCTAAATTCACCAAAAGTTAGCATTCTAACGTAACATAAAGTACCGCGACCGCTGTGTGCACCATGTCATCAGAGATATCGCTGGAAAGCTCCGTCTCTCCTGCACAATCTCATCGGATCCAAATATGGTTATTTCCTTTGTATCAGCAACCAATCGTGAAAGCACAAAGGGGTCTTAAACCAAGAAACAAAATCTCATTGGCTGGTGACAATTTCTGACAACGTGATTCGTTCCGATGCGTCACGTGGTTTGCTAAAACACTTCCTGGTTAGCTTTCCGCTAGAAATCTCAAAATGGCAAAAGAACGGCGAAAAAAACGTTCACAGAGAAGACGACAACAAGTGTCACTTGCACGAAGCAAGGTTATACAAAAAACAAATGGCCCCGAACATGAAATACCTTCACGGAGTGCGTCGAGGCGCAAGCTGTCATCCAAAGAACAGGAAGGTTTAGCTAGCGCCTCACTGCAATCTTTAAAGGTCGTTTTCTCAAAATGAGTTTTTTCTCCACGTAGAGACACCAAACCTTCAAGTTATATTCCTATCAATATTATGAAGGCTTTTACAGAAGGGTTTGTTCATATATAATTCATAGCCTGAATTATACAACATTGTATACCTAAAAACATGGCGAAAATTGATATTTTAGGGCTGTTGACAGTATTTTATGATTTATGGAGTGATAAAAAGAGATATCCAATATCCCTTCAGTAAAAACCTTAGATACTAATATGACTAAAAAATGAAATAATAATTTTGAACCTGGTTTTATCCAAAGTTCAGATTTCGATTCCAGAAATGTGTTAAAATATGTGCATATTTAATGAGATAATGGGTAATTTGCATATTTAAACATGCTATTTCAGAAAACTTGTAATACAAAAAACAATTGTCTTATTGTAAGTAATTAACTGGAGAAATGTCTAGCTGATACCTTTAAGTTAAAAAAATTACCCTATTCACCTGGGGTGTCTCGCCTTAAGGCCTCTTGTGCAAACTGAGCTTCAGCCTTCAACGTCTCTCTATGTTTTGCAGCGTTCTCATTCTGGTTTTATTTCCATTGTGAGCAGAAGAAGACATTGTTTTGTGGAAGAAACCACCTGTTTATATCCAGTGAAGTGCACACAGCGAACCTGCATCATGCACAAAGCTGCAGCGTTTACTGGGAAATCACTTGTTGCTAAGTTTCTGGCTTTAAACTTTAAACAGAAAATACACAAACTGAAAGATAAATGGAAATAAATGGAGCAGAACACCCACAGAAAGTACCCACTCGGGAAACAGTTGAACCATCGATCAGTCTCCTGTAAACACCGAGGGGTTTACCAACTCTGAGAAAGACCACAGGTTTTCTCCGTCTTTGAGCAGAAGTGAAAAACCTGAGTCAGTCCCTGAGAGATGAAGTGGTTTTTTCTCTTGCTCCGTGAGTCACTGAACGACAACGACGGGTTCAAAAACACAGCAGGGGAACTTTCCCTATCTGAGCCCTCCCACTGTACACGGACTGTCACTGTAGGTGTGTGGTGGAGCGTGAAAAGAAGGGTGTATGTGTGTGTGTTTCTGGTCCAATTGGTTTCCGTCTTCCTGCGTGAAACCCACAACGTTCTGTACAGCATCATCACCTTAAAGGGCTCCGAAGTTTCCTCCAAAACAACCCAAAATACACACACACACACACACACACACACACACACACACACACACACACACACACACACACACACCACACACACCACACACACACACACACACACACCACACACACACACACACACACACACACACACACACACACACACACACACACATACACTACACACAACATACACACACACACACACACACACACACACCACACACACACACCCACACACACCCACACACACACACCACACACACACACCCACACACACTCACACACACACACACACACACACACACACACACACACACACACACACACACACACACCACACACACACACACACACACACACACACACACATACATTAGAAACACATACATTAGAAACACACACACACACAGACTTTTGTGAGAGGGACACACTAAAATGTGCCAGTGCCATTTCAAAAGTGTTGCCTTTCACGTTTCTGTAAAAACATTTTTGACAAACTTTTTATCTAAATAAACTTGCCTTGTCTAAAATGTTTGCAGTGCTGCTCTCTGGGCGGGAACACTTTGGTGCAGTGATGACGTATTTCTAAAGGCCGACCCTGTAGGTGATCATCTCTTCACTGAAATGTAAACAGTCTGACTTTTTAAACACACTTAATGTTCCTCTACTGGCAGTGAAATATATCATTTCAACCGTTTTCTACTACAGCTTCCGGAGAAAACGTGTTCGCAAACCGCTGATGTTTCTGTGGTTTTGAGAAGTTTGTCCACTTATTGATCATGCTCTGACGTAGCTTTCAAAGTGGAAATCAATCAAAGTTTCTACTTTAACGGCCGGGTTTTTGTCTTAACTACAGCTCAATCACAAAGAAATAAAACAGGAAAGTAACTCATGAAATAAATCTGCCACTGCAGGCACCAGTAAGTGAATCTTATGCAGGGAAATTATCCGAAGTCCAGGCAAGAACGCAGTTGTTTTGTGCACTTTATATCCAACAGTACAAAGACAAGTTAAATTAATTAAATTACATCACATGTCACTTGTTAGACGCTTTTATCCAAAGCGACTCACATACTCAGTACTGTGGGCAATCCCCACAGGAGCAATTTGGGGTGAAGTGTCTCAGGGACACAACGACATGCTGACTGCAGTGGGGTTTGAACCTGCGACCCCCTGATCCCGACACAAACGCACAACCCACTGCTCCACACGCCTCCCCTATAACCTCCTTGTGTACCAAACCCACCTCCACCTGTCTCCAATATATACAAAATCACCAGGTGCCAAAATCACCGTGCCTTCAAAATAATAGCATGAACAATTACTTCAATTAACTTACATGTACTGTACTGTGAACAAAAAAACAGCAAGAACAATTATATTTTCCACTTTTTAAGTTTTTTATTTTTTATGTCTGAACACTGATGCTTCTTCTGTAACAAAATATTGTTTTAGTAGATAAGTATTTATCTATCTATCTAACGAGGTCAGTTATGTGCAAAAGCAGAATATTTAAAGCAGAGTGGCTGACCTGGGTACTGAGGGTCTAACGGTGCAGATGTACGGTGGAAACCTGGATCTGCGGGGATCCAAACACACAAAGAAGAGCCGAGGGTCAAGAGGGGCCCGACAGTAATTTCTCTTTCCATCAGGGGCGCCTAAACAGATCAATCGGCCGAGAGGAGACAGGGGTCCTTACATTAGTGTCTATTAAAGAAAGAGCACTTCATTAGAAAGTCTAACTTAAGGGAACGTCACCAGACTATAAATGCTTCTTGTAGTTCATATTTTAAAGAGGCCCTCTTCTGCTTTTTGGGGCTCTTCCTCGTGTTCAAGGCTTTCCACCAGGCTGAGGAACAGCATCCTCCACCAGGCGTCAGGATGCTGCACTCTCTCCCCTGACCTCTACACCCTGCCTCCCACCTTTCCCCCCTGCCCCA
>NW_022991625.1:90000-92500 GCF_902827175.1 Gymnodraco acuticeps
GCGTTCTTAAACACTGAGTGTGAGACTGAGTGGTCAGCAAACCCCAAACAGGCTAGCTTTCCCTGTAGTCTGAGTCCACACCAGTGCTGCCTGATCTCAGACTGCTTCATGCTGAGCAGAACCCTCCTTGCAGAGTCTCTGTGCAGTTCCACAGTCTCTTCCTGAGGTGTTGTGATGTCGGCCTTCACAACCACACTGGGGTCTGTGATCAGTTCATCAGAGACAGGGACTTCAGTCTGTGTGTTGAGTCTTGTCCATTTCAGCTGGACTCCAGTCCGATTGCAGAGGTCATTGAGATCTGGCCAGTCAGACCAGACCCCGAAGCCCCTGGCCTGAGAGTCCAGTTTCCCAGAGTCTTTCCTCCTGAAGCCGAGGAAGTTGTTCTGGTCTGCGCTGGCCAGGGGGATCTTCCTTCTGTGTAGATCCAGCAGGAGAGAGGCCCTGGCCATTTCTCTTACGGTGACATCATCATTGTTAAGCATGTGGATCAGGTGGGCTAGCCTGGTGGCTATGTAGGTCCACTCGACATTGGGGACTCCCAGTCCCCCCTCTCCACATGGGAGAAAGATGATGCCCCGTGTGGAGTGTGTGTTGAGGCCCACCCACTTTCTGACCAGCTGGACAGTTTTGTTTGTCATTTCTCTCAGTGCCTTGAGAGGGATGTGTACATTGGCAAAGAGATGTTGAATTTTAGCCAAAGCCACCTCTCTCACAGCCTGGAGCTTCATGAGGACGGGGAGGGGGGACAAGTCAATCAGGTGGAGACGATGGAGAAACTCTGTAGCGAGCTCCTCGACCTGCTCCCCCCACTCGCCAGCGATGTTAAACCTGTGGCCAAGGTATGGGTAGGTCTCATTACGGGAATACACCTTAATGGGTTGGCCCATTACAAGAAAGGAGGGGGGCTTGTCGTTCTTGGCCTTATACCAGCGGTTGCCTCCACTGCGGCGCTCATGGAGTACGGCACACTTAGCTTGCTTCACCTCCAGCCCTGACCATTGGAGGAACTCATCAGTGCGCGCCAGCATGTTAATGATGACATCCTCTTGTCGTGATGACACCTGCACGTAGTCAGCGTATCCCTGAACAGGATTTGGGGATTTGACATGCAAAGGAGCGCACTGGTAAATCCACTTCATCCATTGGTTGAGTGCTAGGATGAAGTTCACGGCACTCCAAGGACAGCCAGTTTTTATTCCCACCTTCAGTGCAATCGGCTCTGTGAGCTGCTGTCCTCAGATAACCTGGAGAAATGAACCTTGGTACACATTGGATACAATATTCACCAAAGGCTGAGGCAGGTGTATTTCCTCTAATGCTTGTAGCATCACCTCATGGGAGAGTGTACCAAACGCGTCTCTAAAGTCCAAAAACACTGTGTAGAATTTAGATGATCCATGTTTGAAATCATCTATTCCGGTTTTTAAGCAAAACACATGTTCGTTCATTCGCTGTCTGTTGATATATGCTTTCTGATGGGGGGAGAGAATCCCTGTGTCCACCAGCCAGGGTAAGATGCGGGTGAGTAGGCACTTCATAAAGACTTTGTATATAGTGGGCAATAGTGAAATGTCACGCCAAGTGGAAGGATCATCTGGGACATTTTCCTTTTTTGGTATCCTGTGAATGAAGCAGGCACCTTCTCATTGATCAGGCAGGCATTGAAGATGTGTGTGTGAGTGTCTGTGTTGACGTGACACACCCCCACACACACACACACACACACACAGAGACACACACACACACACACACACACACACACACACACACACACACACACATAGACACACACACACACTCCTCTCTCTCACACCCACACACACACACACACACACACACACACACACACACACACACACACACACACACACCACACACACACACACCACACACAGAGACACACACACACACACACACACACACTCCTCACACACACACACACACTCCTCACACACACACACACACACACACACACTCCTCACACACACACACACACACACACACACACACACACACACTCCTCACACACACACACACACACACACACACACACACACACACTCCTCACACACACACACACACACACACACACACAGACACACCACACACACACACACACACACACACACACACACACACACACACCACACAATCATCAAACACACCCAACACGACACCCACACACAGAGACACGAGCACACACACCACACACATCACACAACACACACCACACACAACACACGGACACAACCACACACACACACAGGACACACACACACACACTCCATCACAGGACATACACACACACACACTCCTCACAATACACACACACACACACACAGCACTCCTCACAACACAACACACACACCACCACAACACCACACCACCACACCAACACAGAGACACACACACACGCACTCCTCACACACACACACACCCCCCCCTCCACACACACACACACACAACACTCCCCCCCACACACACACCCAACACACACACA
>NW_022991625.1:97500-137500 GCF_902827175.1 Gymnodraco acuticeps
GAACCACCTCAACTGCTCCTTTCGACGCGAAGGAGGAGCGGCTCCAACTCCGAGTCCCTCCCTGATGACCGAACTTCTCACCTTATCCTTAAGGGAGACACCAGCCACCCTGCGGAGAAAACCCATCTCGGCCGCTTGTATCCGCGATCTCGTTCTTTCGGTCATGACCCATCCTTCATGACCATAGGTGAGGGTAGGAACGAAAATGGCCCGGTAGACAGAGAGCTTTGCCTTCTGGCTCAGCTCCCTTTTCGTCACAACGATGCGGTAAAGCGACTGCAGTACCGCTCCCGCTGCTCCGATTCTCCGGCCCATCTCACGCTCCATTGTTCCCTCACTCGAGAACAAGACCCCGAGATACTTGAACTCCTTCACTTGGGGTAAGGACTCATTCCCTACTTGAAGTGGACAGTCCATCGGTTTCCTGCTGAGAACCATGGCCTCAGATTTGGAGGTGCTGATCCTCATCCCAGCCGCTTCACACTCGGTTGCGAACCGATCCAGTGAGTGCTGAAGGTCGCAGACCGATGAAGCCATTAGAACCACATCATCTGCAAAAAGCAGTGGTGCAATCCTTAGTCCACGGAACTGCAGACCCCCTCCCCCACGACTACGCCTCGAAATCCGATCCATGTATATTACAAACAGGATTGGTGACAAAGCGCAGCCCTGGCGGAGGCCAACCCTCACCGGAAATGTGTCCGACTTACTGCCGAGGACCCGGACACAGCTCTCGCTTTGGGAGTACAGAGATTGGATGGCCCTGAGTAGAGACCCCCTCACCCCATACTCCCGCAGCAACTCCCACAGTAACTCCCTGGGAACTCGGTCATACGCCTTCTCCAAGTCTACAAAACACATGTAGACCGGATAAGCGTACTCCCAGGCCCCCTCCAGGATCCTTGCGAGAGTAAAAAGCTGATCCGTCGTTCCACGACCAGGACGGAATCCGCATTGTTCCTCCTCAATCTGAGGTTCGACAATCGGCCTGACCCTCCTTTCGAGTACCTTAGAGTAAACTTTCCCGGGGAGGCTGAGTAGTGTGATGCCTCTGTAATTGGCACACACCCTCTGATCCCCCTTTTTAAAAAGGGGAACCACCACCCCGGTCTGCCACTCCTTCGGTACTGTTTCCGACTTCCACGCAACGTTGATGAGACGTGTCAACCATGACAGTCCCTCAACACCCAGAGCCTTCAGCATTTCCGGGCGGATCTCATCCACCCCCGGGGCTTTGCCACTGTGGAGTTGTTTGACGACCTCAGTGACCTCCCCCCGGGAGATTGGTGTTGATCCCCCGTCATACTCCAGCTCTGCCTCTAACATAGAGGGCGGAGTTGTCGGGTTCAGGAGTTCCTCAAAGTGTTCCTTCCAACGCCCTAACACTCCATCAGTTGAGGTCAACAACGTCCCATCCTTACTGTACACAGCTTGGATGGTTCCCTGCTTCCCCCTCCTGAGGTGTCGGACAGTTTTCCAGAACAACTTTGGTGCCGCCCGAAAGTCCTTCTCCATGTCTTTTCCGAACTTCTCCCACACCCGCTGCTTTGCCTCGGCCACGGATGAGGCTGCTGCCCTTCGGGCCTGTCGGTACCTTGCAACTGCCTCGGGAGTCCCCCGGGATAACAAATCCCTGAAGGCCTCCTTCTTCAGTCGGACGGCTTCCCTGACCACCGGTGTCCACCAGGAGGTTCGAGGGTTACCGCCCCTTGAGGCACCTAGGACCTTGAGACCACAGCTCCCCGCCGCGGCTTCGGCAATAGAGGCTTTGAACACCGACCACTCTGGTTCAATGTCCCCAACCTCTACAGGAATGCCCGAAAAGCTCCGCCGGAGGTGTGAGTTGAAGGCCTCCTGAACTTGGGCCTCCTCCAGACGTTCCCAGTTCACCCGAACTACACGTTTGGGCTTACCAGGTCTATCCAGAGGCTTCCCCCGCCACTCGACCCAACTCACCACCAGATGGTGATCAGTTGACAACTCCGCCCCTCTCTTTACCTGAGTGTCCAAAACATATGGCCTCAGGTCCGATGATACGATAACGAAATCGATCATGGACCTTCTGCCTAGGGTGCTCTGGTACCACGTACACTTATGAGCATCCTTATGTTCGAACATGGTGTTTGTTATGGCCAATCCATGACTAGCACAGAAGTCCAGTAACAAAGCACCACTCCGGTTCAGATCAGGGGGGCCGTTCCTCCCAATCACGCCCCTCCAAGTGTCTCCATCATTGCCCACATGTGTGTATTATTATTATTATTTATTAATATTATGTATTATAATTATTATTATTTATTATTATTATTATTATTTATTATTATATTTATGTATTATTATATATGTATGTATTTATTTAAACATAAACACATTACATGCAGAGAATGAAATATGAAGCGTACACGGGTAGGGAACAAATGGACTTGTGTAAAATGTAAAATGCGTATAATATAAAACAACTTCAAACGATCGATTATTGGGAAAATCAAGTCGAATTTCTCAAAACAAGCACAATAATCTGGGTTCTGCAGGAACGTTCTCAGAGTGGAAGTTAATCAGATGAACCAAGTGGACCCAATGATTCAGAAGAGCTTTTTCTTCATGCAAATGCACTCTCTTGATCCAGTGTACCATGAATACGGTCTGAATGGAAAGCAGAGGTTGTTCTCGTGAGTTTCTCTTCTCTCTGAGTCTGAAAGCAGCTCCGAGGCTCTTTGTGTCTCACTCATTCAGTCAGAAAGCGACTGAGTTTATTCATTGACAGTCAGAGCATTTATTCTGAAAGTGACCGTGGTCTCTGTTACACAAACTGTAGGAACTACTTTCAACCGTCAGCCAATCAGATTCCTCTCACAGTGACAGCCTGGTTAATGATTGGTTGGGCAAGATAATTTGAATTCAAACAATGCTGGTTGTAGTTAAGTATTGTTTCATGAATGTTAGCCAAATAAATATATTCCTGATAAATCAAGAAACAAAAAAGGCCAACATTATTCATATCATATCCTATACTACCTAAGCACTCCATTGCATTAACAGTAATGTATTGAGGATGGTACTTAGGTTAACATATTTAAGTACGATCAGCAATATGTACGATACGTTTAGAAGATAAAAGTAATCCTTGCAGAAAAAAACTCAAAATAATTTAACGAATATTTAAAAAAATGTAAAGGCAAAAGCATGAAATCTTCACTTATATGTTTTTTTAAGCTAAGTTGTATTTAATACTACAGACTTTTGTACGTGTAGTTTAAGCTTTAACGTTAATGCAGTAAAGTAAAACATGTCCCTTTGAATTGTCGTGGATTGGAAGGAAGCATGAAATGAAAAGTTCTCAAGTACCTCACAATTGTTCTTAAGTTCAGTACTTGAGCAAATGTACTTAGAAGACTTGAAAAGCGCTATATAAACTCAGTCCATTTACCATTTATATACAGGTATTTAATATATCTGTCTGGACGTATAAAGTCAACTTCACAACTGTCAGTGTGATGTAAACATTTTTACTTTTTTCTGCTCCTGAAACAGAACTCCCACTCAGCTCTCAGTTTCAAGACGGGACAAAAAAACATTATGGGGAATTTAGGTTGTCACGCTGCAGGCATGATGTAAATACGTGGCGGCATGAACCGGCCTTAGGAGAAACTCTTCGTGAACAGGACCCCTGGATATATAAGACAAGTTTGGACAGATTTGACACGCCCGAAAGGAACTGCAAAAGAAAGTTGAAAAAATGTTGAAACACCCAAGAAACACAAGGAAATGTAACCATTAATGAAAAGGAAACCAGTTTGTGCTTGGTATTTGGTAAGACTTTCAAAGGTTTCTGCTGTTAAACATTCATTATACCCCAAAGGTACATAACTGCATAAAAAAGTATAAGAATTGGGATATAAATATAACCATTAATGAAGAGAAAACCAGTTTGTAGAAAGTATTGAGTAAGACTTCCAAAGCTTTCTGCTGTTAAAGCTCCATCTCTGTGTTAGCTGCTTCCTTGTGGTCTGTCAGTGTGTTTCTGCACCACTGGCTGTAGGCCTACATTAAAGCAGCAGGTACACAGAGATGTGGTGATGACAGTGATTGTGAACTGGTTTAAGTGAACAGAGGCCTGTGTAAACAGAAACGAACCGCCCCCCCCAGTCAGCAGAAAGCAGATCCCACAGATAAGCGCTTCCCGACAGGAATGTTCTCTAACGTCTCCGTTGCCTCATCGGATGCACACGAAAAAGCCATGATGGCCGCCTCCTCCCACATGCAAACAGAGGTGGGAAGTAGTGGAGTACAAATATGTAAACATCTCAAAGAAATAAAATAGCATTACAAAAAGTCAAAAAGTCAGAAATATACATGTGGATTTGTACTTTACTTGAGTATTTCAATTGTGTGCTACTGTGTACTTTTACTCCACTACATGTATTGAATACCTTTAGTTACTTTACAGATCTGGATCTTAAATCAGACTTTAGTTCCACCTGGAGTAAATCCACCAGCTACCCTGCAGTATACAAAGTCATTCAAACTAGCTGCACCTTTACCAGCTTTGAGAACACTTTCATGATCAATCATTATAAAACATATCATATATACAGAGCGGGGAAGTAGTGCAGTAAAAATACTTTGTTACTGTACTTAAGTACATTTTTCTGGTATCAGTACTTTACTCCACTACTTATTTTTCTGATGACCTTTTACTTAAGACCTGTACTTTCTACTTCTCACATGTTGAACACAAAGACCTGTACTTTCTACTTCTCACATGTTGAACACAAATACCTGTACTTTCTACTTCTTACATGTTGAACACAAATACCTGTACTTTCTACTTCTTACATGTTGAACCCAAATACCTGTACTTTCTACTTCCCACATGTTGAACACAAATACCTGTACTTTCTACTTCTCACATGTTGAACCCAAATACCTGTACTTTCTACTTCTTACATGTTGAACCCAAATACCTGTACTTTCTACTTCTTACATGTTGAACCCAAATACCTGTACTTTCTACTTCTCACACGTTGAACCCAAATACCTGTACTTTCTACTTCTTACATGTTGAACCCAAATACCTGTACTTTCTACTTCTCACATGTTGAACCCAAATACCTGTACTTTCTACTTCTCAAATGTTGAACACAAATACCTGTACTTTCTACTTCTCACATGTTGAACACAAATACCTGTACTTTCTACTTCTTACATGTTGAACACAAATACCTGTACTTTCTACTTCTCACATGTTGAACTCAAATACCTGTACTTTCTACTTCTTACATGTTGAACACAAATACCTGTACTTTCTACTTCTTACATGTTGAACACAAATGAAGCTTAGCGCAAGTTCAATTAGGAAGACCAATACCCCCTGGTGTTACACGTCATTTCAATACCCTCTCCTCTCCCAATAAGTGATCAGGGGCGATACTCCCCAGCTAGCCAATCATCGCACCCGCTAACCCCTTTTAAATCTGCTCTTCCCTCTCTGTCAGTTGTCATTTCAGGTGTCAACGCACAACCCTCCTCCACTCCTTCGCCTCCGTCTCCTAATACAGGGCCAAGCTAAAACCTTCTCCCTTCAGAACCGGACCGAACTACTTATCACCACCACCAGTGTCTAGACCCCGGGGGGTTCATCGGAGCGGTTGTCCCCTCCCGAATGATCATCCTGCAAACCGGGGCCTAATCGCCAAACATCAGTTCATTCATTTGTTGGAATCTGTCAATCACCATTCTCTTATATCATGTGTCCCGGTAATAAACATGTATTTCATACATCATGTCTCTCCTGATTGAAATACCTGTACTTTCTACTTTTCACATGTTGAACACAAATACCTGTACTTCTACTTCTCTCATTTTCCAAACAGGCTGATTCTTTAGTTTGAATGTGTTGGCTTTGGTGGCGTGATCATTATTATTTAGAGTCATTGCGTGCCTATTGATTTGAACACGATCCGTGTATCCATCATTTCCTGGGGCCTCATTTATAACGCCGTGCGTAGGATTCACGTGGGAAGGTTGCTTACGTAGTAGAAATCCAAAAAATAGGTACAGAAATGTTCCGACATTTTCCGATTCACCAAACATTACGTACCGGCGAGGAAAGTGCGTACAGCACTTCCTACGCCGGTTTCCCTTTATAAATCACAACCGACTCAGCTTTTGCGGGCTTCACGTAACGCCCATATTTGCCTATAAATAGTCAAAGAAACGCCCATTCATTCATTCATTCATTCTGACTGACTTTATGAAGAAGATCGCAGGAAATGACGACAGAACAGCTAAAAAAGACATCTCACACCGTGTCAGATTTTGGTTATTTTGGGGAGGTGGAGATAAATCACATTGTTTGGTGGATGCAGTTTGAACCAGAGTAGCAGCATGGAGGTCGGATCGTCACCAACATAAATAAATAAGTGGTCCGAAAAAGGTTCATGACAAAAAAAATACACATAGCCTTCCTCAGGCAGTGTGTTTGTACCGGGGACAGGAGACCCCCCCTTGATGAGAGACTGTAAGAAGTGATCGGGGAATCCCCCCGGAGTGGAGTCATGACGACTGGATCTGAATTATGTTTTCGTATTTGGTGGTTTGTGTCCCAGCTGTCGATCAGCTGTGCGCAGCGTCTCCACTGCAGCCTGTGCGTCTCAACCCCCCCGCAGCAACCCTATATCCACCAGTTAAAGGAAACACAACTAATGTGTTGTGTTATATATTAGCTGTACAATTGACCACATATGGTGTTCTTAGTTTCCATACCTCCTGTGTTTTATGAGCGACTTATCAAGTCTTAGCATACGGCATAAAACATGATTAAACATGGTAGTATAAAACCATGCTCGTACAACCTATAGAAATGCAAAACCGCATCATTTATGAGAAAACATTTCATAACATTAACACAACATATTCCAGGTGGTTTTAAATAACATATCCGTATTTATTTATTTCTCCAAGTTATGTATTTGTGTGCACTGAGGAGTCGCAAACAGGCGTTTGTTTCATCATTTTAAGATTGGCTTTAAGCAATGTTTGAAAATGAATTCTTCATATATGATAAATGAGAGGTAACGTTTTATTTATTTTCCACTTCAAGACACTGGTACTTGCGTACCATGCTGCGAATGGATCTGGCCCTTCCTACATCCAGGACATGGTTAAACCGTACACCCCAGCGCGTGCACTACGCTCTGCATCAGCCAAACGACTCGCTGCACCCTCGCTGCGAGGGGGACCCAAGTTCCCATCAGCAAAAACACGTGGGTTTGCTATCCTGGCTCCAAAATGGTGGAATGAGCTCCCCATTGACATCAGGATGGCAGATAGCTTACACACCTTCCGGCGCAAACTGAAAACTCATCTCTTTCGACTCCACTTCGAGCGATAGAACTATTAACGAAGCACTTTTATACTAATAAAGGACTGGCTTACCTAAAGCCAGTTGAGTAGCACTTGAAATGTTTGGCTCTATGAAACCTGATGTACTTATATGATTCTGTTTTCTTCAAGGTTGTGTCTTCCTGGTCGAATGCACTTATTGTAAGTCGCTTTGGATAAAAGCGTCAGCTAAATGTAATGTAATGTAATTGATGGTATTATTTCCACATATTTCTCTCCATTCTTCCTTCTGCCAACGGTGTCGCAGTTTCTCGTCTCTCCCGTTGTTGTGCTTATTGTGTACGCATGGGTTAGAGTTTGCGTGGAGGACCGCACGTTTTCTCGTCAAGTTTTTTTTTTTATAAATCGCAAACATTGCGCAGAAACTGGCGTACGCCATTTTTTGAGCGTATATCCCTTTATAAATGAGGCCCCTGGTCTTCTCTAAAGAAGAGGGACCAATGGAAACATTGTCATGTTGCCGTTGTTCAGCATGGAAACATTCATTAGCTAACAATGACATTATTGTTCTATTAATATAAAGGGAGGTCAGGTACTCTTTAAAACAGCTGCTAGTTAGGGGTACTTTTTACTGAAGTACATTTCAAAGTTCTTCACTTTTACTTGAGTAAAGAAGTTTAGTCAGTACTTCTACTTGAGTAAAGGATGTGTACTTTTGCCCTCTCTGTCTCTAACGTCTCCGTTTCCTCATGGCTCAAATGCTCCCACATGCAAATACCATTCAAATATTGATCCCGCGGCGACGGGGAATTTGAATACCATCGTCTTGGGTAATTCTCAGGAATTTGAATGACTGTGTTTCTGGCAGAGACTGAACGTGTTGAGACGTTGCTGAGGAGTTTGAGTAATGATCAACGTGAGGATTACTGAACGTTTTGAGAGGTTGAGAGTCAGTGCAACACCCTGATGAAACTCTGAGAACTGTTAACCGTTAAATCTGAATCGAACACTGAATGAGAGTTTATCAAAAGACAATGGAGTCACTATTCATGAATCTACAGAGAATAAACTGCAGCTTTCTTTGGCTTTACAGAGCTTTGTAGTGTTGTAAGGGTTTAAAGAGGCCCTATTCTGCTTTCTGTGAGTTTCCCTTTCCCTGTAGTGTGTTCTCTAGGTTTTAGTGCATGTAAATGGTCTGCAAAGGCTAAAATCCCCCCACAGAAACGCCTCAATTGCACTCCTTTGTTTAGGAACGTAATGACCTCTCTACTGTATGTAACACTTGCGTTCCTATTGGCTTGCGCTCCAACACATTGTACGTGATAAGGGGCGGGACATCTCTAAAGCTCCGGACACACCAAGCCGATAATGGCCGTCGATGGATGTCAGGCCGACGATGAGCGTCCTGTCACCCAACTCAGATCGGTGTGTCCCGCACCGTCGTGTCTTTTCGGCCGTGCCGACACCTTTTTGGCCGATTGCCGCCAAAAAGGTGTCGGTCAAATAAATCACTCTGATTGGCTGTCCAGCTGGCGAATCAGTGCATGAGAAGCGAAATGGAAGTGAGGGACCCAAACAAACGATTAAGAAGGCAAATGTGAGATTTCATTTAACTCCAGCTCTCGACACAGGTTCGGGAAAGCCTCGTGAGCTTCTCGCTGTAGAGTGAAAATGGAACGCACACGCTATTTGTTGTTTGTTTATATCACGCAGTCTGTCTTCCGGTTGTTGCGTCTTTTGAATGACAAATACACACTACCGCCGCCTGCTGGTAAGGAGAGTTATTGCCACTCACGCATGCGCAGTTCGTACATGCTTCTTGGCCGTCGGCTGAAGTCTTTGCGGTGTGTTCCAGTGCGACACATGGCCAAGACGCAGGAGACGTGAGGTGACACAACAGTCGGGTCCGTCGGTGTGAGTTCTTTGGTGTCAGCTTGGTGTGTCCGGGCCTTAAGAGGTTGACCAATCACAAGCAGAGCCGGCCAGCTAGCAGACTGGGCTCTGGTTTCAGACAGAGGGTGAAAAGAGGTGCTGCAGCATAGGAAGAGAAAGATGGTAACATAAACAGAATCGTCACTACAAAAAACACTGTACATTGTATGTCCTGGTGTTTCAAGAATAACAATATATTTCCTAGCAGTATATCAATTTTATGACACAAAATAAAAGTACCAAAATATCCAATTTGGGGCAATAATTGGATCGGGATGCAATTTGTGTTGTAACAAAACCCAAACCATCAGTATATACATCTGGAATTTGTTCTCATAGAGTAGTGGTTCTCGTTCTCAAATGGGGGTACATGGACCCCTAGGGGTACGTTGGAGTACTGCAGGGGGTACGTGATATTTATTTTAAGTTAATGAAAACAAATATACCAATTTTAGGAAAAGTAAGGGAGTTTGAACAGTGTGGGTTTTATATTAACAGAGTTTCACATATTTCAAAACGCAAAGTGTAATAACTGCAGTTTGCCTCCCTGTCAGAATGACAAAGGTCCTCAGTGAAGCACAAGCCCATGTTTCACTACATTGTTAGTACAACTTATTAAAAAGATCAGTTCAATGCAACTAATGTCGTCTCAGTGTTATTGCATGATGTTAAAATTGGTTTGCCATGAATTAATCAGACACCGATGGTGCAGCACTGTATATATAGTATATATAGTCATTTATTCCCTAACAAATAGTTTTTGCGCTGATCAGGGGGTACTTGGCTGAATTTTTTTTTGAAAAAAGTTTGAGAATCACTCTCATAGAGCATATCTAACAACAATAAGTAGACAGAATCGGATTGGTACCTCACCCTCATTGCTCCTTTTGTCCCCAAAGAACCATTGGGTCCAGGAGGAATGACTTTTTTGGGGGAAGGTTATTAATACACTTGAAGAATGAATAGGGCTCAAATGAACCAATGGAACCTGCTGTACATTGGTGGAGGTATAGGATAAATCCCAAAAATGTGTAGCAAGCTGTAATGTATTCTGTTGTGAATGCTAGGTTGATGTTATGGCAATACCTGAACGATTAAAAAGGGGGGAATTAAAAAGCATTTCCTAAAGAATGTTTACAGTCTTCTCGATAATGCATGAGGATTTTTAGAAAGATATTTTTTGTAACTTTTTATTTTATTCTATTTATAATTATTTTTTAACTTTACTACTTTGGTGTGCATGCTTCTTCATAACATTAAGCTGTGTTTGGCTCTTTTTCTGCAGTAACAATGCACATTTCCCCTCTGAGGGACAAATAAAGGTATTCTGATTCTGAGTAAATTGCTCATAGTTTTCTTAAAACCTTCACCCTGAGTTTTCCCAGGAAGTCTTGCTCCATGTCGTTATTGTCTCAGGATCAATTCGTTTCCAGAGTGTTCTTTCTTCTGCTGGGTCACACCCCGAAGGGAACGTTTATGCAAATCTTATGCAAATACCTCTGTCATCGAAGTGAGTTTGTTATCGCAGGAGGCTTTTACTGGACGTCCATAATTAACTGTACAATAACTGGAAACTTTTGACGGCAGAACAAAAAAAACATCTGGAGGCGCAAACATCATCTCAGTGGAAAATGTCACGCTCAGGTCCATTTGTTCTTCACTTTGATCGCTGACCTTTTTAGAAAACACCTCGGGCCGAGACATCTGAAGTCTCGACAGGAAGGTTTCTCTCACAGGATGAAGTGGGTGTCAGGTGATGAGTTTCAAGACCTTACAGTATGATGCACTAAAACTAAAATGGAGAAGAGACAAAAACTCATTCAACCTTTACATTTTATAATAAAGCAAGCAAGTTTTTACCATCAAGTTATTTATGCATTTCCTTACCAGCTACCCTCTTAACTTGGAAGCTGTTTCAATGTCTCTCACTTCACAGAAACACTATGACCGTTGAGTACATTTTACAACTTGTAAAACATTGTACAATGCCTTGTCGTTTATGCCGCTGCAACGCAAACATTTGGGATCAATAAAGTACTCCTTATTTTATCTTAAAACATTTTGTAATCCTTACTTTGTCCCTGAAAACCAAATGTTTGTAGGTGATCAGACCTTTTTTTAAGGGGCATGTGACTTCACTCAACTTCTACAATAATTAAAGGTATTTGACCCTAATTATCAATTTTCGGCTATCAGAAAAGTGTGTCGGATGGCTTAGATTTTTTCTTGATCATCTACACACACACACACACACACACACACACACACACACACACACACACACACACACACACACACACACACACACACACACACACACACACACACACACACACACACACACACACACACACACACACACACACACACACGTCTTTATCGAAACTTATTGAGGTGTTTAAATATGTAACCCAAACCCTAACCCTTTAAATCAGGGGTGTCAAACTCAATTTCATCGCGGGCCACATTAGCATTATGGTTGCACTCAAAGGGGCGGTTGTAACTATATAAATATACATATATAAATAAATAATATATATAAAATAATGTATTATATTACATTATTGCCTCTGCATTGGATTATTATCAGTAATAACTTCATACCTAACTACGTCTGAAAGCAGAAGTCTAGGGCAAATAACTGCAAGTCTCTTCAGTGCGCATGTCACAAAATGAGATGCATTGTGGGACATGTAGTTTATGGGCAACGTTTTCTGTAAAGCGGCATGTAACCGTATCATAAACGTATTATATTCTTTGCAAGCTCTTGCGGGGCCACATGAAATGAAGTTGCGGGCCGGATTTGGCCCCCGGGCCTTGAGTTTGACACCCCTGCTTTAAATGGACATATAATATATATATATATGTATATATATATATATTATATTTATATGTATATATTACAACCCTCATAAGAAACTAAGGAATAACCATAGACTGTATGGGAATAACCAGCCAATTGAAGTTTAAGATAAGATAAGAGGTACTTTATTGATCCCAAATTGGCAAATGTTTGCATTGCAGCAGCATAAAAAACAAAACAAGGCATTGCAAATAAGTAGAAATTAAAGGGTAGAAATAAACAATTGACACAAAAGTTTAGTATTAGTAATATTCTTCCTTGATTGATAGGATTGATGGAAAGATATACACTGCATGCAAATTCAGAGGCACTCCTGTAAGGACATGAAAGGTGTAAACAGAGACCAAGTGGTGAGTTCAGGTGCAGCAGAAATTTGCATATTTATCATCAGGATATTGATGTCAAACTGTTACAAATCCCCGCTGTGAAAAGTTTCCACGATGTAAAAGTTAACATCATGAGATTAACATCTACATAGGGTAGAAAAACAGTGGGGAACATTCTATTGTATCAATGAATGATCTAACCCTAACCCTAGCTTTAAACACACTTTAGTTGCTGTGGTCAGGTATAACGGATAGCATCATTTCTATTAATGTTTTAAAAAGCAGTGGATATATTGTGGTGGACATTGGGGTTTTGGAGAGTTGTCCAATATCTGCATTCAAGAGGGTTGGACTAATGACATAGATCTGTACTATATTATATTCACAAATCAGCTGTGTGTTTAACGGGAGCATCTTCAGACATGTTCAAGGTCATAAACCAAATTATTGAACCGATTAAACTTTTCATATCACTGAATAAAAGTCAGGGGGTCTAAATGAAAGGATATTGATGTCAAACAGTCGTAAATCCCGCTGTTAACGGTTTCCAGGATGTAAAAGTTAACATCATTCATTCAACACAAAACACAATCAAATGAATAGGAAACAATATATTTTACACCATTAATGATCTTTTCCTAACTTTAACTTAACTTAATGCTCCATGCACGAAGCCACGCTGCTACAATGACATGCAGTGTCCTGACACACAGCCAGGAGAGGTTATATAACTCCACACACTCTATCTAGGAATACATACCACACACATCTGTGTGTCCTCACTACTGAGGCCTGGGACCGCTAATAACTTTCCAGGAAGTTTGGCTGTGTGTGTGTGTGTGTGTGTGTGTGTGTGTGTGTGTGTGTGTGTGTGTGTGTGTTGTGTCTGTGTGTGTGTGTGTTTGGGGGGGAAGCCTCTAATTTCACTGATAGAAAGTGTTTGGTGGAGAAGTTGAAGCTCTTGTTCCTGTTTACTTTTAAGTACTTATTTTATTATTTGTACGTGCAGTTTTCTTATCATCTATAAAATCAGATGTATTCTTCATACAAGAGATCTACGTCCTAATTTGGGTTATAGACTAAAGAGAGAATTTCCAGACCTTGTTGGAAAACTTCTTGACGTCTGGGAAAGATCTGAAGGATAATTCAAAAAGACTTTGGAAAGAACTTTACCAAAACTATGCTACGAATGTTGATGTTTTTTTAAAACCAGCTTTATTATTACACAAAAAGGAGTTCAGGGACATAGTCAATGCTGTACATTTTAATGAATGTTTCCTGTCCAACACAGAATCTAAACCGTGTTTTAATTGATCCACAAAGAACATTTAAAAGGTGATTGTCAGGGTGTGTGGAAAAGGTAGGACCCAAATGCAGTATTAACAAAAAGCGAGCTTTAATTTACAAAAAAAGCCGATGACAAAAGAAAACAAGAGACAAACTTAGCATTACAAAAACAGGGGAGCACGAGTAAATAATCCAGGACTAAAACTTCAAGGACAAACATGGAGCGTGACATGAAGGGAACGACAAACAATGAACCGACAGGGGAACACAGGAAGAGACTAAATACAGGGAGGGGCAATCACGAGACGAGAAACAGCCGCGCAGGGGAGGCAGAAACACAAGGGCAACAGGTGAACACAATCAGACAATCAGACACACCAGAGAAACTAACGACGGGGAGGAAAACACAGCGAGAAAAGAACAGCAAAACAAAACCCATTACCAGACACAAAACTGAAACCATGACATGACATAAGAATCGTGACAGTGATGGCAGATGTTATTGACGGCCCAATTGTGCATTAATTTAGATTAGGGGTGTCCAAACTTTTTTCACTGAGGGCTGCATAGAGAAAAACATACGAATGTCTGGGCCACTAGCTAAAGGTGAGGTATATAGCCTCATAAGTTAAAGGGGACCTATCATGGACAATGCACTTTTGTACGTCTTCCCCGTCTTCCCCGGTGTGTCTTCCCCGGTGTGTCAGGGAACTCACCAAGTGTCAGAAAACACAACCCTCTCTCTTTTCCTCCATACCCAAATCTCCAAAAACGAGGCTGCAACGGAGCTGATTATTATTTTAATTTGTCTGACGTCAGAAAAGGGGTGCTCCGCCTATATGGGCAACTCTCCACCTATCAGGGGAATGAGAGACCGCTCGAAAGCGCTGGAGACGCTGTAGTACATATGCCAGGCCTGTAAGTGGCGCTGTAGTCTGCCACAAAAGCAGAATCAGCCCTTGCAAAAACAGGTCTGGAAAAGAGCAAATAGAGCGAAATGAGGCATGGCTAAAATGCATGATCTGTAAGGTATTTTGAAAAAAAAACTTCACAGACATGTTTTATATAGGTATGGCCCTACAATATATGTTTCAAATATAGCATGATAGGTCCACTTTAAGTTATAAGTTAGCTAAATCAATCAAATTGCTTGATACTTGAATATGCTTTACAGCCTACATCGCAGCTCTCCTTAGGGTTTACTTTATTTAGGGCCGTCCACACTAAAACGATTTCAGTTGTATCCGCTAAAGTTCTTTATCGTTTAGACGGTTCGTCCACACGAACCCGAAACGGAGCTGCGGTTTCGAAGGCCGAAACCGATAAACTTTGAAACCGGCTTCCAAAGTGGGTAAGTCTGGAGACGACACGCTTGCGGCTCCGTGTGTACGATCATTTCCTGAATCGATTACGGCATAGCCCCGCCTCTCCCCACCTGTCCTGCTCATTGCTGATGCGTTTCGCCAACAACAATGGCGGTTCGTGCTCCAGACGCTACTGACCATGATACTTGTTTGTTTATGCCTTATGCCCATGCTCGGGGGGTCTTATTCGCAGCTTTTGGTGTATTTTGTTGCGGAAGTACAGCATCAGCTACAGGCCCGGCATATGTACTACAGCGTCTCCAGCGTTTTCGTGTGGACGGACACGTTTCTTGAGCCGATTCCGTGTAGACGAAAAACTTTTTATAAATCGACTTCGGTTCGAAATCGGTTTCGTCTCCATGTGGACGGGGTCTTAGTTATAAACTGTGTTGGCAGCTCATTCCTTAAAACAGGAGCCTCAAATTGCTTATAATAAGGGGAAATATGAAGGGTGTATTTCAAGCTGGTTATGCAAATAAATTATTGGGCTTTTTTGATCAACTAAGATTTGTTAGAACATTGTTTCAACTTTAATTGACTGAATGTATTTGAAGAGTGGCCTTATAAGGAGACGAATACTACTGTGTAATAATATATGTTTAGATATATATTTATGAAGTACAATATAAGAAAAGCATACTTTTAATAAAAAATGGACAACGGGCCGCAGTTGGCCCCCGGTCTCTAGACACCCCTGCTTTAGAACATTTCTTTATAAGGCAGCCACTTTAAAACTTATTTTACTTACTGTAGGAAAAATAAAGAGTTTCTGACCGCAGCCTTAGCCTGGTTCCATAATGTAAAAGAAAAACCACCAATGAAGGGTGGATGAGGATATCTAGAGATGAGTGTGAGAAAATAAATCAAGAACAACAAGTCGATTTTCCAATGAACCTGAGAAAGTACACTGTGTTACAAAACCATCAACATCTATGAGGACATATTTTACAAGCCTGGAGGTTATAGCGTTGGAAGTTATTTGATCTTTTATCTTAATTATGATGACGTGAATACGAACGTGCCTTTGGGCGAATTGGATGAGCCAAACTGATGAGTCAGGTTCTGGTTGATCTGGTTGTTTTAATGACGATATAAATGGTTTTCTATGAAAACGTTAACTTGTTTTGTAGTTTCAGTTCTTCAAAATGCCATTTACTAGCACCAGATATTCTTCAATTGTTTTATCCGGGATGCTTTCAACTAGTTTTCAATCATTTCAGTGACAACAAAACACACATGACTTAAAGAGGCCCTGTTCTGCTTTTTGGGGAGTTTTCCCTTTCCTGTAGTGTGTTTTATAGGTTTTTGTTTAATCTAACTGTCTCACAATGAACAGATTTACAGCCCAGCATACACACAAACCCACATGTATATTAAGACAACATAGGGGCCAATAACAGAACATGTATGTATATTATCCACAAAGAAATAGCTTATTTTTTCAGCTAGTTCGGTCTTTACAATCAGGCAGTTTCCACTCATAACGTCAGTCTGGATTTGGGTTTTGTGCTTTATATGATTTGAAACAATACGTCTATTATATGTAATTCCCTGGAATATTATTATATTTACAGAGAGAAAGAGGCGCTTGCGTAGTAAAACTGTGTGGGCATCTGCTGTGCCAACTCCTCACACTTAGGGGTTTCTGTTTGTACGGGCTCACTGCCAGAGGACACACACACACACACTCACTCAGGCATATGCTCCAGTGGGCGGTTGTTCAACAGGCTGTAACAGGACAGTCTTTGAGTTGTGTTTGTGTGTTTTTGTGTGTGTCAGTTTAGGAAAACTACAAGATTCAGTTCCTCGATGACATTACCGGCAGTCTGTGGTTAGGAGGTCGAAAGGTCAGAGGACCGAAAAGCGTCCATGTGATCTCAGAAAGGACTTCATGAAGGACCAAAAAAAGGTCTGAGAGGTGGAGAGGTTTTGGCTGGAGGCTCTGATGTAATCTAAAGTACTTTAAATGCTCGCTTTAGTGTTCCTGACACTAAGATACACCTCTTAAAATCTCCCGTAAAATCTATAACCGTGTGTGCGGGGCTTTTTTCAGAAATGACTTCCACAATTAGCCTACTGATAAAAGCACATAACTTGAGATACAGTAGGAAGGAACATATTTGTATTTATGTATTTGGTTTATTTTATAGGGACAATGCAACATATTTAAAGGGGCCATGTTCTGCTAATTTTCAGGTTGATAGTAGCAGAAAATGCTGATATCATTTTCTGCTAATATCCGAATGACATGTCATGTCTCACAGTGACATGTCTCCATGCTTTAATGTATAACTCACAGAGATGTTAGCCTTTGCATACCATTTACAAGCACAAAAAACCTTTATTACACACTTCAGGAAAGGGAAAACCCGCTTTAACATCAGTATTAGATACAGAATTTTAAATGCAGGCATTAGAAAAACTGCTAATGTCCATTCAAGGTCCCTTTGGCAGGTAACAAAAGATAAAACCTTCCAAGTTACATGGCACAAGAACAAATATACAATACACAAAGACAAAATACATGGCACTACATCCATCAATATAAATGGTTCCTTAAAAAAGAATATGTAGGGTACTGCCTTATTGCTGTTTCAATGATAATATGTTTTAGGATTTAAAAAGGATGGCCAATGTAGTGCTCTTTAAACAGAAGATCTTCAAAAACCTACATTTTGTTTTAATGGAGCAGTGTGACGCTAGACCTAAATGCAGCAGAAGTTATGTTTTTTATTACAAATTAGTGTTGAAGTATTATTAGCCTATAATAAAATCATTACTGAGTATTAGTGATTCAACTGTGATGGACTTATACACGGTGTAGAAGCACGAAATGTCTTCATCAGCAGGAAAACCAGACAGAAACGTTGATAGTGACGTCCACTGCGGTCAGAACATGCTTCGGCTCCTTGATGTACAAAACAAACAAACCCAAAGCAAAGACTGGGAGATCAGCTGCCACTGTTTACCTGCGTAGAAAACATATGATCTGCTGCGTTTCCTGGAAAAACTCAGACCACGGTCATGGATTTACCTGTAAACACACACACACACACACACACACACACACACACACACACACACACACACACACACACACACACACACACACACACACACACACACACACACACACACACACACACACACACACACACACACACACACACACACACACAGGTTTGACGTGTGACCTTTCTGTTGGCAGCAGAATCATTGACCCACCAGTTCTAATTCACTATTTGTAGTTATACTTACACAAAGTAATACACTGTAATTGGATAATCCACGTTATTTTGTACCTGGGAGTAAAGACCAACAAAATCCATGGAAACCAATGTTTATGTCCTGTTTAAAACTGCAATTGATTTATTTTTGAAGGTGCCTGTGCCACTTCTGAAGTCTTTGGAGCAGAACCACAATGTTTACCTTCATTTCTTTCTTTCATATACATACAGTATTTCCAAAGTCATCTTCCATCCATTTGCC
The DNA here is from genome assembly GCF_902827175.1 of Gymnodraco acuticeps. Lineage (NCBI taxonomy): Eukaryota > Metazoa > Chordata > Actinopteri > Perciformes > Bathydraconidae > Gymnodraco > Gymnodraco acuticeps. The sequence goes on from NW_022991625.1 coordinate 116,106, forward strand.
CAGGAAAAACTTGGTTAAAACAGTTCTTTTTGTACACATAACTTTGTAATATTAATCCAAACTACATTATGATCCTAGACCTAATCACAACTTGGTTTGGTTTAGGGAAAGATTGTGTATTAGAGATTTTTTTTTGTCACATAACTTTGTAATTCCCAAATTTTATTTTAACCAAAATCTTTCACTAGACATAAACAGGTACCAATTTCCACTTTCTTTACCGGAAATGTGTTTTAGGCCCCAAAATACTTAGTTAAGTTGAGATAAAGATTGTTACAGAAGTTACATGATAAATGTGGGACCAGAGTTGATTTATTTTGATGACCTCGCCCCCTTTGTACTTAATTTAACCAAAATGGTGTATGAAGTTTATTTAGATTTTTTTTGGAACATAGGCCTATCATACTTTTCAAAGAGGAAATATTGGAAGCATTTTTTCTAAAAGTCCCAAGCGGTTTTTGTGTGATCATCAATCTGTGTGTGTGTGTGTGTGTGTGTGTGTGTGTGTGTGTGTAACCACCCATTTAACAGGCCATTTCCACAGAGCGGATGTATTTACATACATGGCCTCTGTAAAACAAACACACTCACACACATCAGTTAGCTTCCTGTGCTAATAGCTGACAGGCGGACAGTGACAATGTATTGTTGAAATGATTTACATGATACAAATCTGGCCGTTTACTCTGCCGTGTGTTTGGGCTACACACACATGTTTACACACTTTTACACTCACTCTGCCTCAGTGTGCCCTTTGGCAAAATTACAAAGAGAGAGAGTTTACTTGCACAGTTTGAACTTGACCTTTGGCCTAGTTCAGGGAAATGGTGACTGTTTAAACTGTGGTGTAACCTCTTTCATCTGTCTTCATCAGAGCAGCACACAAGTTTAGTTCCTGCCCATTCATTGTGGATATCAATCGCCTCAATTCAAACAAGCTGCAGAGGTCAGAGATCATTCAACATAAACGTTTAGCTCAAAAAATGTTAAAGTGGATTGACAAGCAGAACTTTTATTATACTTTTTGTGTCTTGGGTTATAATTATAGATGGCGCTAACAGACTCGGAAGAACAACAGACGTCAACAGACCCGGCAGAGCTACAGACGCTAACAGATGCGGCAGAAATACAGAACCTTTCATATGCGACAGAGCTAATAAACACGGCAGAACTACAGACGCTAAGATATGCCACAAAGCTACAGATGCTAGCAGATGTAGCAGAGCTACAGTCGCAAACAGACGCTGCAAAGCTACAAATGCTAACAGATGGCAGAGCTACAGTCGCTAACAGATGCGGCAAAGCTACAATCAATCAATCAATCAATGTTTATTTATATAGCCCAATATCACAAATTTTACATGTGTCTCAGTGGTCTTCACAGTGTGTACAGAATATCAGTATGACAATACGACACCCTCTGTCCTTAGACCCTCACATCGTACAAGGAAAAACTTCCGGAGAAAACCCACAGTTTAAAGGGAAAAATGGGAAAAATACAGATGCTAACAGATGGCAGAGCTACAGTCGCAAACAGACGCGGCAAAGCTACATATGCTAACAGATGGCAGAGCTACAGTCGCAAACAGACGCGGCAAAGCTACAGATGCTAACAGATGGCAGAGCTACAGTCGCTAACAGACGAGGCAAAGCTACAGATGCTAACAGATGGCGGAGCTACAGTCGCTAACAGACGCGGCAAAGCTACAGATGCTAACAGATGGCAGAGCTACAGTCGCTAACAGACACGGCAAAGCTACAGATGCTAATAGATGGCGGAGCTACAGTCGCTAACAGACGCGGCAAAGCTACAGATGCTAACAGATGGCAGAGCTACAGTCGCTAACAGACACGGCAAAGCTACAGATGCTAACAGATGGCGGAGCTACAGTCGCTAACAGACGCGGCAAAGCTACAGATGCTAACAGATGGCAGAGCTACAGTCGCTAACAGACGAGGCAAAGCTACAGATGCTAACAGATGGCGGAGCTACAGTCGCTAACAGACGCGGCAAAGCTACAGATGCTAACAGATGGCAGAGCTACAGTCGCTAACAGACACGGCAAAGCTACAGATGCTAATAGATGGCAGAGCTACAGTCGCTAACAGACGCGGCAAAGCTACAGATGCTAACAGATGGCAGAGCTAGAAGGTTTCCGAGCAAAAATATGCAGTTTAGCCGAGGTATTGTTGAAGAACTTACACAATACCGGGTTTCCAAATCTGTCAGGGTTGTTACATTTTTGCTTGGTAGTTTTTTAGCTGTGCGGCGTCTGATCGCATCTGTAGCTCCAACCCGGTCTCACGGCATTTCGTGTTATAGTCACGACATTTAATCTATTGATTCGTGTTCACCAACACGATTTTCCCCTTTTTTTCGTGTCACACAGAACGATTTTAAAAGCAATGTATTTCTATCGGTAGTATGTTTCGTGCCTGCAGCACCTCTTTTTGTCCGTTCGGGTCTTGGAACACCAGAAGCTGTGGGGTTCATAAAAACATGTTCTTACTCAATATCAAGACACGATTATTGTTTTTTGCGGTGCGCGAATATCTTATGCATTACGGTAGAGGCCTGTAAAAACTGTCTTCAAAATAAAAGCGTTTACTCGGTCAATAACACATATACCTAAAAAACACACCAAACATATTCATATATACTGGAGCTTAAATTAAGAAATATGTACTATATAATGTCCATCCATCCATCCATCTTCTCCCGCTTATCCGTGGTCGGGTCGCGGGGGTAGCAGTTCCAGCAGAGAGCCCCAAACTTTCTTTTCCCTGGCGACATCAACCAGCTCTGACTGGGGGATCCCAAGGCGCTCCCAGGCCAGCGAAGAGATATAATCCCTCCACCTGGTCCTAGGTCTACCCCTTGGTCTCTTCCCAGCTGGACGTGCCTGGAACACCTCCCTAGGGAGGCGCCCAGGTGGCATCCTAACTAGGTGCCCGAACCACTTCAACTGGCTCCTTTCGACGCGAAGGAGGAGCGGCTCAACTCCGAGTCCCTCCCTGATGACCGAACTTCTCACCTTATCCCTAAGGGAGACACCAGCCACCCTGCGGAGAAAACCCATCTCGGCCGCTTGTATCCGCGATCTCGTTCTTTCGGTCATGACCCATCCTTCATGACCATACGTGAGGGTAGGAACGAAAATGGCCCGGAAGACCGAGAGCTTTGCCTTCTGGCTCAGCTCCCTTTTCGTCACAACGGTGTGGTAAAGCGACTGCAGTACCGCTCCCGCTGCTCCGATTCTCCGGCCCATCTCACGCTCCATTGTTCCCTCACTCGAGAACAAGACCCCGAGATACTTGAACTCCTTCACTTGGGGTAAGGACTCATTCCCTACCTGGAGTGGACAGTCCATCGGTTTCCTGCTGAGAACCATGGCCTCAGATTTGGAGGTGCTGATCCTCATCCCAGCCGCTTCACACTCGGTTGCGAACCGATCCAGTGAGTGCTGAAGGTCGCAGACCGATGAAGCCATTAGAACCACATCATCTGCAAAAAGCAGTGGTGCAATCCTTAGTCCACCGAACTGCAGACCCCCTCCCCCATGACTACGCCTCGAAATCCGATCCATGTATATTACAAACAGGATTGGTGACAAAGCGCAGCCCTGGCGGAGACCAACCCTCACCGGAAATGGGTCCGACTTACTGCCGAGGACCCGGACACAGCTCTCGCTTTGGGAGTACAGAGATTGGATGGCCCTGAGTAGAGACCCCCTCACCCCATACTCCCGCAGCACCTCCAACAGTAACTCCCTGGGAACTCGGTCATACGCCTTCTCCAAGTCTACAAAACACATGTAGACCGGATAAGCGTACTCCCAGGCCCCCTCCAGGATCCTTGCGAGAGTAAAAAGCTGATCCGTCGTTCCACGACCAGGACGGAATCCGCATTGTTCCTCCTCAATCTGAGGTTCGACAATCGGCCTGACCCTCCTTTCGAGTACCTTAGAGTAAACTTTCCCGGGGAGGCTGAGTAGTGTGATGCCTCTGTAATTGGCACACACCCTCTGATCCCCCTTTTTAAATAGGGGAACCACCACCCCGGTCTGCCACTCCTTCGGTACTGTTTCCGACTTCCACGCAACGTTGATGAGACGTGTCAACCATGACAGTCCCTCAACACCCAGAGCCTTCAGCATTTCCGGGCGGATCTCATCCACCCCCGGGGCTTTGCCACTGTGGAGTTGTTTGACGACCTCAGTGACCTCCCCCCGGGAGATTGGTGTTGATCCCCCGTCATACTCCAGCTCTGCCTCTAACATAGAGGGCGGAGTTGTCGGGTTCAGGAGTTCCTCAAAGTGTTCCTTCCAACGCCCTAACACTCCATCAGTTGAGGTCAACAACGTCCCATCCTTACTGTACACAGCTTGGATGGTTCCCTGCTTCCCCCTCCTGAGGTGTCGGACAGTTTTCCAGAACAACTTTGGTGCCGCCCGAAAGTCCTTCTCCATGTCTTCTCCGAACTTCTCCCACACCCGCTGCTTTGCCTCGGCCACGGATGAGGCTGCTGCCCTTCGGGCCTGTCGGTACCTTGCAACTGCCTCGGGAGTCCCCCGGGATAACAAATCCCTGAAGGCCTCCTTCTTCAGTCGGACGGCTTCCATGACCACCGGTGTCCACCAGGAGGTTCGAGGGTTACCGCCCCTTGAGGCACCTAGGACCTTGAGACCACAGCTCCCCGCCGCGGCTTCGGCAATAGAGGCTTTGAACACCGACCACTCTGGTTCAATGTCCCCAACCTCCACAGGAATGCCCGAAAAGCTCCGCCGGAGGTGTGAGTTGAAGGCCTCCTGAACTTGGGCCTCCTCCAGACGTTCCCAGTTCACCCGAACTACACGTTTGGGCTTACCAGGTCTATCCAGAGGCTTCCCCCGCCACTCGACCCAACTCACCACCAGATGGTGATCAGTTGACAACTCCGCCCCTCTCTTTACCCGAGTGTCCAAAACATACGGCCTCAGGTCCGATGATACGATAACGAAATCGATCATGGACCTTCTGCCTAGGGTGCTCTGGTACCACGTACACTTATGAGCATCCTTATGTTCGAACATGGTGTTTGTTATGGCCAATCCATGACTAGCACAGAAGTCCAGTAACAAACCACCACTCCGGTTCAGATCAGGGGGGCCGTTCCTCCCAATCACGCCCCTCCAAGTGTCTCCATCATTGCCCACATGTGCGTTGAAGTCTCCCAGCAAGATTAAAGAGTCCCCTTCAGGAGCCCCATACAGGACTCTTTCCAGGGTCTCCAAGAAGGCCGTATACTCTGAACTGCTGTTGGGTGCATAAGCACACACAACAGTCAGAGTTTTCCCCCCCATAACCCGCAGGCGTAGGGAGGCGACCCTCTCGTCCACTGGGGTAAACTCCAACAAAGAAGCACCTAACCGGGGACTTGTGAGTATCCCCACACCCGCCCGGCGCCTCACACCTTGAGCAACTCCGGAGAAGAATAGAGTCCAACCACTATCCAGAAGTAAGGTTCCAGAGCCGACGCTGTGCGTAGAGGTGAGCCCAACCAGATCCAACTGGTAACGCTCCACCTCCCGCACAAGCTCCGGCTCCTTCCCCCCCAGAGAGGTGACGTTCCACGTCCCCAAAGCCAGCTTCTGTCGCCCGGGTCTGGTCCGTCGAGACCCTCCGCTTTCACTGCCACCCTTCTGGCAGCGCACCCGACCCCATTGATGTTTCCCGTAGGTGGTGGGCCCGCGGGACGGAGAAGCGGAGGTGTTGCCCACGTTGCCTTTTCGGGCTGGGCCCGGCCGGGCTCCGTGGCAAGCCCGGCCACCAGACGCTCGCCGACGAGTCCTCCTTCTGGGCCTGGCTCCAGAAGGGGACCCCGGGCTTCCTCCGGGCCGGGTATCCTCACTTCTTGTATCGTCTTTCATGAGGTCTTTTGAACCAATCTTAGTCTGGCCCCTTGCCTGAGACCAATTTGCCATGGGAGACCCTACCAGGAACACAAGGTTCCAGACAACACAGCCCCCAGGTTCATCAGGGCACACAAACCTCTCTACCACGGTAAGGTGCTGGTTCTTCAGAGAGGTACTATATAATGTGATCAATAATAATGTAAAACAAACTACGTCTAACTACCACATTATAACTGAGTGAATGTAAAATGTAAGGATATTTTTCAGATAATGTAAGACATATCTGACATTTCCACTGGGTGACTAATTTCAATTGATGTTGACACCATGTCACAACACTCCTAAAATAACATTACTTTCTGAAGCACAATTTAAAATGTATGCTGTTTAAAATCTCAAATTAGATCTATTGTCCATCTATATTTTGATTATTATTTAATGGAAACTGTCCATAATCAAAGAGTAATTCAAAGTCAATCAAAGATGTATTTCACTCCAGGGTGATAGCAGGTTTGGCTTTATGAAGCAGGCACGCAAATGGTTACGTCATGACGCAAACGATGACGCAATGACGCAGCACCAGTCGGACTCTGGGCGGTGTGAAAAGAGCCTCCGCTAAACCGAAGAACCGGTTCTGAACCTGAAAAGCTCTAGCACGGAGCTTGAACCGGAGTTGCGTTGGTGTGAATGAGGTATCAGGACAATCTGATAAAAGACCTTTGAAGTCTCATATATGAGCTATCTGTTTGTATCCAACAGTTAAAATGTTCGAAATACATTGAACCGGAATTGTCCCCCTTTTTTCTTTAACAGTGAAGACAATTGGATATGTTAATGATATATTGACGGCAAAACTCAAAATGTCCCCGGTTTTAATTTTGAAAATCTGGTCACCTTAAGTTATTACCCTATCGGATAATAATCCAATGCACAGGAAATTATGTATTGTATAATACATTATTTTATATATATTTTATTTTTATACAGTCTTAAAGTAACAACCGGCCCTTTGAGTGCAACCATAATTCTGATGTGGCCCACGATGAAATTGAGTTTGACACCCCTGCTCTACTGTGTCTGTTAGCATCTGTAGCTCTGCTGTGTCTGTTAGCATCTGTAGCTCTGCCACTCTTCAAGTTAATTTAACTTTCACCTTGTTCACCGCTCACGTATGTAACCCTAGAAATGTAACTTCACTCGAAACCTTCTGTTTGTGTCTGCTTATGATCACTCTTAAACATTGGGACATGTCAAAATAACTGCCAATATAACTCTTAAGCCTGAATGTGGTTCAAGTCTTTTCAAACATGTGACCGTTAAACCTGAAACCAGGAGAGTGGAGGTTGTTAAAGAAGCAGATTAAAGCTCATGATTTTTTAAACGTGACCAGTTGGACCATCACATCTGGCAGGAATGTTCTGGTGTCCGCTTTCTTTTGTCCATATGTTGCATCTCATTCCCTGCTGTCGGTATAATTTCTCTCTCTCTCTCTCTCACACACACACACACACACACACACACACACACACACACACACACACACACACACACACCACACACACACACACACACACACACACACACACACACACACACCACACACACACACACACACACACACACACACACACACACACACACACACACACACACACACACACACACACACATACACACATTAATTGAAACCCCACCAGCATGTACTTATAAACTGGAAACAGGAAGTTACTCACATCCCACCGCACATTCCTCATCCCTCACACACACACAACGGAAATCGAGGGAGGGATGTAAAGAAGAGAGAAAGGGAGAGAAAAAAGGAAACACCAAAGCCACACTTTTTGTCGCTCAGTGCACAGGAATGAATGGAATACTGTATGTGTCACTCAACGCTCGCTTCTCATTGGCTGACAGGAATTCCGTGGGCGGTGAGGAATGCTGTGATTGGCGAGGAAGGAACGCCGGTGCTGTTTGAATTGGACGAGTTTCAGCTGTGTAATTCAATATCAGAGTGACTAACAGTCTTCTTTCTCTTCTCCTGCCAGTGTTATAAAACAAAAAGATTTACTTACGGGAAGGCTGGCAAAAACGGATCCACCCTTGTAGTGTTTTTTCTTTTACCCATTCATTCTTTTATTCAAACAGTAAAATGAGCTTATAAAAAACTGAGTCATTACATAGTTGCAAGATTATTCACATTTACGGCCCGTCCACACAGCGGCGTTGGAAGTTTCTTTGAATGGGGTCACCTTTCGCCAAACTGCATTGTGGGAAGCAGAGCGGAGCTTTCCTGGCATTTCAAAAAAAAAAGAAAAGTTGAGCAATGTTTAACTTTTGAAGCTTCTGAAGCTTTCGGTGGAAGCGTCAGCCAATCAAATAATATGCCAGTACAAGCTCTATCCAATCAAACCGCTGCTTGTGTGTCCGGGGCGGGAGATTCATGTGATTGGTTGTTGGTCGAGCTTCAGACACGCCCGCCGGCAAGCTTTTTCCAAAGCCGCTGTGTGGACGGGCCGTGACTCATCAGATGATCATCTATAGCCGCTTTCACACCAAGTACTTTGCCGTACTTAGTTCCCAGCACTGAGTGCCCCCATGGAACTAAGTACAGATCGCGTTCACACTGGAATAAATTCCCTGTGGGAAGATTACGCAAATGAGCCGCTGACGTCACTTCTTCTTCTTCTGCTTTGGGTTTACTGCAGAGTCCTGCACGGGTCTGATTTTCAAGACCCGCTCCCGCCCCGCACCCGCGACGTGCAATACCGAACCCGCCCCGCTACCCGCACATATTGCCAATTAGTTCCGCAACCCGACCCGACCCGTCGGCACAAGATCCGCAACCCGACCCGAACCCGCATAGCCTATATATGAGAAGTGAAAACGTGCAATTATTAACTCACGCAGTTGCATATTTGTCTCAAAAAGCGTGGGATGTTGGTTATTTTCTCCATCTAGGAACCAAAAGCCTCCCAGACGTTGGATTTCACTCTTGAGGAAGTGTTATTGAAAATGCTGTATTCTCCGCTAGAGAGCTTCACCTCAGCCATTTCGAATGTGGCGCGCTCAGCAGCAGATTGATGCGCTGCAGAGGTTATGATTAGGGCTGCACGATTTTGGGAAAAAATCTAATTGCGATTTTTCTGACAAATATTGCGATTGCGATTCGAATTGCAATATTTGTTTTTTAGCGACCCAACGGAAGTTGATTGTAAAATGCGGCCATAACTCTGGCTAGGAAGGTCGTATCAACGTACTCCCATCTCTAGCACCCCCGCAGCCCGAGCTACGAGTGAAAGAACTAAACTTACATGAAACTTCCGTTGGGTTGCTTTAAAGTCAAGCTTCAGTTTAAGATTCACCCTGTAATAGAAACATGTGATGGAGCATTACTAACCTGACTCAGATGGTTCATCAAACCATCTAAAGCTCCATTGGAAGCCATTTTGAAAGGGCAGGCACTTTCAGAAGCGCTTGGCAGGTGATTGGATCAATCTGTCTATCACCTTCTATCATGGGCCACTTCTGATTGGTTAACAATGTCTGGTACATGTGGATCACAGCACTTCTGATTGGTGTGGATGACTGACACACACAAAAAAAAAAAAAATGGAAAAAAAAAAATAATGTTAAAAAAATCGCAGGCTTTGCGATTTGATAATCGCATCATTTCAAATCGCGATTTCGATTTCAAATCGATTAATCGTTCAGCCCTAGTTATGATTATGCGCGGTCCCGCGGGGGAGAGGTCTGAGGATTTAAACATTAAACAAAATCATTATTATTTTAATATATTTATTATGCAATACCCGCGACCCGACCGGCATCATCTTTGTTTTACCCAGAAACGAACCCGGAAAAAAGCGTTTGAAAAAATACCACCCGCGAATCACCTTTTTGCGGGTCACCCATCGGCTACCCGCGGGTATCCGACCCGATGCAGGACTCTGGTTTACTGACAGGCCGCAAACAACTTTAAGGCGTATACTGCCACCCGAAGTCCCCGGCCGGAAGTCCCCGGAGTTGGGGACTGGCTTCAGTAGAAGCTGCTGGGACTCCCAGCAGCTTCTACTGAAGCCTTCCGAGTAAATCGCCAGAACGCCGACACCTCCTCATCTCCACCGCTCCCATGTTTTCTTTTGTGTTGCCATAAGTTATTCTCTCTCCGTTGGTGCGCCGGGCTAATGCTAATGCTACTAATGCTAATGCCAGAAAATACAATGGCGGCTTCACAAAACTTTTCAGAGTTTTACGGGGCGTGGTTTGCAATTCGCCCAGCCAATAGAAATTGGTACTTTTTTCTCCCCAGGATAGTCCCACCTCTCTAGCAGGCACTACAAATGGGGGTAAAAGTTCCCGGCACTACTGTAAGTACTCTTGTTGGTGTGAACGCAAAATAAGGGGTGCTCACGGAACTAAACGGGAAAAGTACGGGGAAAAGTACTCCGGTGTGAACGCGCCTATTCAAGGATTAGAAGTAACACAAGTACACATTGTGTTCAAACTGTTATATTAATATTAGAGTTTCAGCTGTGTAACTCAATATCAGAGTGACTAACAGGCTTCTTCCTCTTCTCCTGCCAGTGTTATCAAAAAATAAAGATGTACTTATTTAGTTCAAGTTAAGATCAAACAAGAAGACATCATATCTCATCAATATTTTTTTGTTATGTTACCTCCTCCATTGTGGAAGTCCTGTTGTCACTGCTGTGTTCACGGCTATGAGCCTCATCATTAGCGCTGCTCCACTTTCAAACCTTTGTGATAACACCCAACACACACATAAACACACACACACACACACACACACACACACACACACACACACACAACCAAACAAAAACACACACATACTCAGCAGGTCATGACCTCCTCTCAAAAGGTCACCGCAGGTCATTGAGGATCAGAAGGTAATGAGATTTAAAAACAAAGACAGTCAGACATTGAGAGATTTAGGAGAAAGGGGGGAGAGAAGAAGACTTTACCAAGAGTGCTAAAGATGAATTTGAGGCACATTTGGAAGATATCTCAGTAAAATCAATACATTCCCTTGGTTTCATTTTGTAGGTTTGTCAGCTTCAGGTCAAGTACTTTTTTACAATATGTTTTCTTTTAGTGTATCAGAAATTAAGTCTGTTTTTTTGTTGGTTTTTTTCTGATGCTGTTTGACTGCTGCTAACGTTAGCTCATCTTGTTTCTCCTCTAAGTTAATACCCTGACAAGTAGGAAGATTTTACTGGAGGACAAATTCTACTCAAAAGTTCCTTTCTCTCCAAAATAAAAGGACCTGCTAAATCAAACCTGTAAAAACACTGAATTAAGCCGTTTCAAGTTAAAAATCACAGTTTTTGGGAATTTGGCTACGAGCTAAAGGCTAACGTTAGCTCAGCTTGTTTCTCTGCTAACTTCAGATCTAGACGTCCCAGGACTAAAATCCCTTATCCGGTTAAATATAGAGTTTAAAAGCACCAAGATGTTAAAAGTATACGGTAGAAATGTGTTTTAAAACTGGATAAATAGTCAATTTATGTCAGCTTCTGAACGCAGGCTAAAATGGGATAGCCTACGATGCCATCACAGGAGACCAGAGGAAACTTCATTTAAATCACACATTCATCTCAAACTACACAAGTCTACTGAATATATTACATAGGTATTTCTTAAAAGTGATTTAGTTGACTGCTGGGACAATAAGGTTTGCTTGTAAGAAGTACATTTAAACGAAAAAGGAATGAAAGAAAGAAAGAAAGAAAAGGATTAATCTTCATCTGCAGTGTTTCCAGTCTAAATCCAGTTCTCCCATTCACTCCCACACAAAGACACTGATACCGTGTTTGTGTGTGTGTGTGTGTGTGTGTGTGTGTGTGTGTGTGTGTGTGTGTGTGTCGTGCTGGTGTGAGCAGATATTTAACTCTCTGTTGACCTTTGACCCCTGTCTGTCTGAAACTGCAGTGTGTGTGCAGATATTCCTCCACTATCATGGCCCATATCTATTATCAGGTTAAATTACATTTATTTAATTCAGCCCAAATTGGGATTTTTATATTATCACAGCCGCGGGTTAAAAGGCTTTACACATGTTTTAAAAATATAATAAAATACAAATAATTAGAATATGAAAAAAACTAACTGTAAATAAATACATGTCAACAGTAAAAAAGATATGTATCAATAGAATACACAATATAAAATATATACAAATGTATGCAAAGTAGCTGCAGTTTTGATTAAAGATTGAACTTCAAACTGAGTTAATTTATATGTTCGCTTTTATTATTTCTGTCCCGACAAGACGAATAAGAAATGTAAACTCCGGGATGTCCGAATAACTCTGCAGCTGATTTTTTTTTCTCACACACATCCATTCATCCTGTGTGTCTCCGTCAGACCAAACACTGGAACAACACACAGGGGAAGTCTCATTCATCTGCAGGACCAGTGTTGACACAGTGTGTGTGTGTGTGTGTGTGTGTGTGTGTGTGTGTGTGTGTGTGTGTGTGTGTGTGTGTTTGTGTGTGTGTGTGTGTGTGCGTGTGTGTTTGTTTTTCTAAGACTGCTGCTTTTGCTGTTTTTCCACACATGGTGTATTGGTACTGTATGGGGGGTTAATGGGATTTGTTGAGGAAGAGGAAGGGCATCATCAACTCGCTTTTATGCGACAGCCTTAAAACATAGATTAGCCTTCAATCAGTGAGATCCCTCTTTCATTGTTCTATTAGTATTAGTGGCGCACGATAATTATCGGCCCGACAATTATCGGTCCAATATTAGGAATTATGACGTCATCCCGATAAAAGTATTAATAGCCCCGATAATATACAATGTATTTTTGGGGTAAAAAAAAAGAAAGAGATACTGCGGTGTGGGTGGATTGGGATGAGGGGCGCTTGTTTTTCACTCGGCTCCTCCCGTTTTGCCAGTACTGTGGTATTAGTGGTTTAGGAAGAGGGGAGTTCTTCACAAATCCAGCGCTCCCTAACTCGTGCCTGGCTGTGACGTAAATGGTGTGCGGCCGTGAAGCCAGGACAGTAAACAAACATGTCGCCGGTATTATGGGACTATTTCAAAGTTTCAGAGTTAGATAGTTCGCTTGCTATTTGTATTCAAATGCAGAAGTTCCACGAGGAGGGAAAAAGGCAACGAGCTATAATACTTCCAACCTGATTAGTCACCTGAAACATCGCCATCGCTACGATGGTGTGTTAAAAGCGTAGGAAGACGCCTGCGCTGCTAAACTAGCGGCGAATCCAAAGCCAGCTGCAAAGGCACCGGGGCTTTTACCTATCGACGAGGCTTTTGGAAAAGGCAAGAAGTTTGCCAGAGACGACCCCAGGGTTAGTTTTGTTCATAGTAGTAATGCTCATGTCATTTGCTCACTACTAGTCTTTTTTTTACCACCAGGTGTGGAAAAACTACAGGTACATTTAATATATATTATATTATTATCGGTTATCGGTATCGGTCTTGAGAAGCAGGAAGTTATCGGTATCGGTTTAAAAAAAACAATATCGTGCATCCCTAATTAGTATGTATTATTAGTAATTACATTCTGTCTTATGCCTTTCCTATCAGGAAATACACGCCTTTACACTGTATATCACTGCCTTGCAATCAGGTTTAATCAAACTCTAAATCTGTTAGTGTTTATTTAGTTCAAATCCCCTTTATATTATGTTTAAATATGTATTATTATTTTTTATATTTTTATCTTTTTATTAAATATATTTTTTTTGTCTCATTCAAAACTTGAGTTTGTATTTTGAACAAAAAACATCTATGGATAAACTAATAATAATCTAAGGTTCAGGGTTCATACACTTTTTCACCAATGATTTTCCATGACTTTTCCATGACTTCTCAATGACCTTTACCTAATTTTCCATGGCCAAAATAATAACCATTTTCAGCGGTAACACTGAAAATGGTTTATTTTAACATGGAACAGGAAAATAAGGTCTGCATATGAAACATGTTGTGCCTATCTAAAACAAATCAAATAGCTTACTAGCTTCTACATGCTAAAGAAACTCAAATCTCACACCAGCAAAATACCTCGACAGTTACATTTTACGTTTCATTACTATACGATACAGTATTTATTATCATTATAGTATTACTATTTCGGCGATTAGATAAAATATAAATTATATTTGATGCAACTTTAGTTACATTTCCATGACTTTTCCAAAACTTTGGGAAAAATATTGTTTTCCATAACTTTTCCAGGACCTGGAATTAGCATTCTGAATTTCCATGACTTTTCCAGGTTTTTAATGACCGTAAGAACCCTGAAGGTTAAACTTCATGAAGCATCAGTGTCATGGTGCATTCAGGGACATCTTTCGGAGTTTTCCAGAATGCCTCCTGAATGCATCTTTTCCAAACTCCTAAAACAGTTAAACATTTGTCAGTCACATAATCTGGTGTTGAAACAGAAAGTTATTCTTACTCATTTCCTGATGAGGAAACTGCACCTTTATATCACAAACTCACTGATCTCAAATCAGAACCACTTCCTGTCTACTTCCTCTCTCTTTGTGTTGTTTTGACGACACTCTGACAGCTGAACGTGGAACCAGTCTCTTGTCCAGTTTGAAGTTTTGGTTTTCACGCTGTGTGTCTCAGATTTGAAATATCTCCTCTCTCACCCTGAGACCCTCTCTCTTTAAATCAAACCCCGTGTGAAGGGGCCCTCGCTGGGCTGGGGGTTGTTTGAGGGAACTTTGAGCCATTCCTAATATTTTGAAGCTCCCTGCAGTAATGCAACACCTCCGGGAAAGAAGTGAGTTGAGCTGTACAGGAGGTCTTCAGCAGCTGAAATGTATCTCTTCTGTCAGATAATGAAGTGACCCCTTAAAGTGAGAAACTGTTCATCTGTATCGTCCCACTGGGGGACATTTGACAACAAAAAACACTTAAAAATATGTATTTTTGTGGGGTTGGATAGGATAAAGTGCAACCGTCCTAAGTGTGAGCAGAAAATGCTGATAGATGCACGGTAACATTTAGTATTATTGCAGAAGGAAGAGGGAAAAGTATTGTCTCCACCATAAAAGCGACCCTATTCTGCTTTTTGGGTTTTCCCTCTCCAGTAGTGTATAGCCTGCAAAAGCTGAAATCCCTGTGTTCCCTCCAGAGGAAGTTTCTCTCTATAAATATAAACTTGAATACAAATAATAAAAATACCTTTATTTTGAAAGAATGCATTTCAAATTACTTAAAGACACTTGACATATAGGCTACCGGGTATTAAGTACATGCAACATAGTGAAACACCTTGTATAAATACAACATCAAAAGCATGCTAAGAGGTAGAAATGTTTTTTCCATGATCTGTGTGTGAAATGACCCTCAAAGCATTCCT
This sequence comes from Gymnodraco acuticeps, assembly GCF_902827175.1. Lineage (NCBI taxonomy): Eukaryota > Metazoa > Chordata > Actinopteri > Perciformes > Bathydraconidae > Gymnodraco > Gymnodraco acuticeps. Next base: position 131,364 of record NW_022991625.1, read on the forward strand.
GCTCCGGTGTTCCCTCTCCCAGTGCTGCCTCCAGAGAAGGATTTTCCAAGAAATTCCCACGGCTGCTTAAAAATGGCTGAATGGAATTCCTCAGGCAGCTTTTCTCCCTCTCTTCCACTCCTTTTCCCTTTTTTCTCTGACTGTAAAAGAAGACTGCGGGCCTCTATTCGTTCTCCACGCCTCTCTTTCATCTCCCTTTCTTTCACTTTTCCTTTGTCCACTGATCCCGCTTTCTCACCTCAAACACAATCTGTCTCCCTCTTTCTGCCCCTCTTTCTTTCTGTCTTTCTTTCTGCAGAATAACCTAAAGCCCGTGCTCTCTTTCTGTACGAATGTTCGTTTCTTGTTGTGTGACTTACAGGAAGTTGTGGTACCCATGGAAACTTAGAAGCTTCACCTGCTGTTTGCGGCCTACATACACACACACACACACACACACACACAGACACACACACACACGCACACACACACACACACACACACACACACACACACACACACACACACACACACACACACACACACACACACACACACACACACACACACACACACACACACACACACTAATCAGCTGTGTCTTTCCTGCACGCTCTCAATGTTTTTGCGGCTGCAGGGATACTTCCTGTTATGGAGGATGTAAACAGTCGTATTTCTAGGAAAATAATAAAATAAAGAGAAATAAATCTGTCACTCAACAACCAGGCCACAGGAAACGGGTTGAACCCCAGCTGTCTTCAAACGTATTTCACCTCAACACATTGCACTTGCAGGTTTTTAGTTCACTCATAACAACTTCCCGTTTAGTTTTTTACTGACAGTATCCTGTCCGATGCACACAAGTCACACACATATATTATATTTAAACCTCTAACCTCGGTAAATCCATCCAAGGAGTACTTGAATGCAGCGTTGGCCTTGGTGGATGTTTATCCCTAAGTGTGTTTGTCAGCAAGATTATGAAAGAACTGCTTGATTGATTTGCATGAACCTTGGAGGAAAGGTGTACTAAGGACCAAAGAAGAAGACATACATTACAAAAACACTCAGCTATATAACATGTGTATTATTAATAATAATGTTTAATAATAAAGTGCAATTACGTATCTGCCACTACTTTTTTGTTGCACTATTCAATACTCACTGTACAGTTTTTTATATTCATTATTTGACCGTCTATTATTTTCATAGTTATTTAATTGCTATTTTTACTGCACTGTTAGTGCACAGTGTTATTATTATGCTGCTGTGTTTATTGTATCTTTGTAAATCTGGCACAACAATTTCCTTCTGGATAAATTAAGTCCTATCTTATCTTATCTTCTAAAAATATTCTAGCCAACCCGAGTCACAGGGTGGAAACGCCCTTGGTCTATTAAGGTGGAAGTAAAAGCCCAGCACTCCAAACTCTGTCAGATAATAAATTAGCACACAGTCAGGAGAATTACCTCAGAGGGTAAGTATACAGCACTGAACGGCCCTGTGGGTAAATGACAGGGAGATAATGACTACCTTTAAACACATTCCCTTTTACCTGAGGTGACAGGCGATGACTGATAGCAGTAAAGTAAAGAAAGCTTTAAAAAATACATATTGCTGTGTTCTTGCTGTGATGCTAATCTTTATTATATTTACACTGGAAGTATTTTCTGATAAAGCCCCTACCTTTTTCCTGCTCCTCCCTGCTTTACATTACACATTTAACCGTAAAGTCTTAAAAGCTTTGTGTGTTTTGTGGAAAAGCTCGGAGCCATACTGACGAAAGATGTTTTTCTTAGGGTTTGTTGTCAAAAGGGAGACATTAAGCCTTTACGTTTTGAGAGCTTATCTGTGAAAGCATCATGTCAAGTTATGCAACATATTCTGTACAACTGTTTTTGAAGACCCATACCAGAGCATACTGTAACTAAATGGTTGTTAATATCCAAACTGAGCAAAAAAGGATGCTTTATGGATTCCAGTTTCCATTTGGCAAAATATGTTTAATATGAATAAATACTGCCTTCACCATCAAAAATGTTGGGTTGTTTTACTTACCCAAATGCTGGGTCGAGCATGGTTGGCCACTTTTATCCACAGTGCTGCAGTCTCAGTGACAGCTAAAACAATGCAGAACGATAAGACTTGAACAATCTCAAACAAAATAAATCCTGGACAGCATCAGAAGGTGCAAGTTTCTTGATTAAATAAAGATTTCTACCTATTTTGTTCCTACTAGTAGGCTAATACTGCAGTGATAGAAAACACGCCTAAAAGTGATGGAAGAGTGACAAGATTTTCTTTATTGCTTGTGACTTTCACTTATACACGGTAGCTTACGTGAACTTGTGTCTGTCATTCATATATGTTAGCTAACATTAGCTTGTGACTGTCAATCATACACGTAAGCTAACGAGGTTGTGACTGTCACTTATATGTAGAAGCTAACGTTAGCTTCTCTAGGGTTGCCAACTTCCAGAAATGGAGAAACGGGACACACGCATGTGTCCCCCGCGCGAAGATTTTCGGGTTTCTGGCGGATTTAGTTACTTTTTTTTGTTACTTTATTTCGGTTTTAGGGTTAGGGTTAGGTTATTTAATTCTTTTGGGGGAGCCAGCCCCTATGGTTCGAAAATGTTTTTGGGGGTCAAACCCCCCAAAACCCTCAAAATGCATAGAAAACTATGCATACCTATAACACAATACAAACACAATGGTCTTACACCTGCATTAGGCTACTATCACATTGTACATCAGCATGTTCAAATCGGATAGGTGGGCACTAGGGACATCTGGGCACCTCGATGTACAATTGGCTATTTTGTCCAAAATGTTAAAAAAAAAAAAAAAAATGGTATTAAGTAATGCAAAGTATGATGTGAACATGCACGGTACATCATTATTAGACTTAATGTTATCCTTCAACCAACCATTTTCCCAGCATTTTCCCATCAATCAGCTGACTGACTCTCTCACACACACACACACACACACACACACACACACACACACACACACACACACACACACACACACACACACACACCCACACACACACACACACACACACACACACACCCACACACACACACACACACACACACACACACACACACACACACACACACACACACACACACACACACACACACACACACACACACACCCACGTGCGAGCATTGTGCCTGCCCTGTCAACTGAGCGGTCCTAGTGCCCTTAGCATACAGCACACAGGCACGCAGCCAGACACACTGCATTGCGCGCAAACAGAAACATATTTTTCCCTTTACACGGGAGTACGGGGCAAACAAAGTCCCGTACGGGACACGCCCCTTTTGGCTCAAATACGGGGCGTCCCGGCTAATACGGGACAGTTGGCAACCCTACTTCTAACTGCCACCAGAACACATCAGCTAAAGGTAGCTTCTGAGTGTCACTTACATAAAGTAGCTTAGCTTGTGACTGTCAATAATGTACAGTAGCTAACTTTAGCTTTTATCTGCCACCCGGTAGCTAACGATAGCTTGTACTCAATTACATAAAGTAGCAAACTTAGCTTGTAACTGTGACTCAGACACTTTAGCTAAAGGCAGTTTGTGACTGTCACTTATATACATTAGCTAACATTAGCTTCTAACTGTCACCCAAATGCATTAACTAATGGTAGCTTGTGACTGTCAATTATATAAAGAAGCTTGCTTTGCTTGTGACTGTCACTCATATACATTAGCTAACATTAGCTTGTTACGTCACATAAAATACTTTAGCCTGGCTAACGTTATCTTGCACCTGTTACAGTAGCTTGTGAATCGTGACACAATGAAATATACACAGTAGAGTTAAGATAAGATATACTATTATAAAGTTAAAGTTTATACCTGTACACTGAGGTTTACATGTATTTATTTTATCCTGTCTGTACACCAGTCTACCACAGTATTGTATTATATTAAACATTGTAGAGCCGATGAATGGGAGTCGGAGGCGGTGTGTACTGTGTTCAGTATGGAACTTTATTATACATTGAAACACAAGACTGGAATACACTTGTTGCTACTGCATGTCATGCTAGCCTGAATGAATCTAACTTCCGGTGTCCCACTCTAACGGGTCCGTGTTGCAACACAAGCCTGAAGGTGAATTATGTCCAATAACGTGTCACCACACAAGCCCCCCCAGAATTCACACATAAACAAAATCAGCATGGCGGGGAGGAACGACACACCGACCCCCACGACACCTGAGCACGGGAGTCGGAAAAGTGACTTCCGCCTGTGCGGCCCCCGGAAGGGGAGGGACCGGAACGACAGGTCTTAAATCCGTGACAGGGGTCGAGGCCGGGGGGCGGCCCCTATCTGCGGCTGACGTTGACACGAGAGGAACCGCCTCCGGCCAACGGGTCGTCCTGTCCACCATGGTGAGGAGGTAGGAAAAACCTTGAGAGGAGGGCAATGGACCAACCAGGTCGATGTTGACGTGGTCAAACCTCCTCTCAGGCACCAGGAAATGCTCCAAAGGGGCCTTCGTGTGGTGGTGCACCTTAGCGCACTGACAAGCCACGCACTCACCAGCCCAAGTCCTCACGTCATTTTTCAGCCCATGCCAGACAAACTTCGCGGCCACCAAGCGCACCGAAGGCTTAACGCCGGGGTGTGACAGGCCGTGCACTGCCTCGAACACAGAGCGCCTCCAGCTGGCTGGAACGACTGGCCGCGACAGGCCCGTGGAAACGTCACACAGGAGTGTAACGCCCGCGTCGCCGAACACCACGTCCTCCAAGCGCAGCCCAGCGCCCTCCACCTTCAGAGCCTGGACGCCGGGGCCTGTGACCTGGTCCGCCGGCATGCGAGTATAGTCCAGGCCCAACTGGACGGCACCGATGACGACTCTGGAGAGGCAATCAGCAACCAGGCTCGACTTGCCAGCCACGTGCTTAATGTCCGTAGTGAACTCTGATATGTAGGACAGCTGCCGCTGCTGACGTGCCGACCAAGGCTCCGCCACTTTAGACATGGCGAAGGTGAGCGGCTTGTGGTCGACAAACGCCGTAAACTGCCGGCCTTCCAGCATGAAACGGAAGTGCCGCACAGCCAAATAAAGTCCAAGGAGCTCTCGGTCAAAGGCGCTGTACCTGCGTTCTCTGGGCGTCAGCTCGCGGCTGAAAAAGGCGAGCGGCTGCCAAGCGCCCTCCACCCACTGCTCGTTCACCGCGCCGACCGCGTAGTCCGACGCGTCCGTGGTGATGGAGATGGGAGCCGCAGATGATGGGTGTGCCAGCAAAGCCGCCTGAGCCAACGCGGTTTTGACCTCAGCAAAAGCGACGTCCGCCTCTGCTGTCCAGTTGATCTCCTGGGCGGGGGTCTTGCCTTTCAACGCTTCATACAGCGGCCGCATGATGTGTGCGGCCCGGGCGATGAAACGGTGGTAGAAGGTCACCATCCCCAGAAACTCACGGAGCGACCGGGCTGTGAGCGGGCGAGGAAAAGCCGCAACAGCCTCCACCTTCGCTGGCAGAGGTGCCGCACCGCCCTTGGTGACGCGGTGCCCCAGGAAATCAATGTCAGACACCCCGAACTGGCACTTTGCAGGATTGATGATTATTCCGTGTTCGTTGAGCCGCGTAAAAAGGGCTCGGAGGTGGGACAGGTGCTCCTGTACTGAAGCGCTGGCGACGAGTATGTCGTCGGGGTAGACAAACAGAAACGGCAGGTCCCGCAGCACCGAACCCATCAGGCGCTGGAACGTCTGAGCGGCATTCTTGAGTCCAAAAGGCATCCGCAGGAACTCAAAAAGTCCAAAAGGCGTTATCACTGCTGTCTTGGGAATGTCCAGGGGGTGCATGGGCACCTGGTGGTATCCACGCACCAGGTCCACCTTGGAAAACACCCCCGTACCGGCCAGATGCGCCGAAAAGTCCTGAATGTGCGGCACCGGATAGCGGTCAGGCGTAGTGGCGTCGTTGAGTCGGCGGTAATCCCCGCACGGGCGGAACCCGCCGTTCGGTTTGGGGACGACGTGCAGGGGAGAAGCCCAAGGACTGTTGGAGCGGCGGACAATGCCCAGGCGCTCCATGGTTGCGAACTCTGCCCTCGCTACAGCCAGCTTAGAAGGGTTCAACCGCCGGGCCCTGGCATAGACAGGAGTCCCCTCGGTAGTGA